>NW_025533551.1:0-85000 GCF_020615455.1 Coregonus clupeaformis
ATATTTTTACACCGAACAAAAGTGTGTTGACAGATATATATCCTCTTACTGTATTGCCACAAAGTAGTGTGTGTGTATGTACCGAGGATACCGTGGTTGTAAACATGTTGTAGTGACCTTAGTACAACACCTTGCAACCTTGTCAAGAGGTTCAGACCTCTTGGTGTAATGGCTAAGGTGACAGACGTAGGGACCTGTGTTCAATTCTCAGTCAGGCTACCCTCCAAATCCACTGCAGTATGGAAGGGAACAACTAATGTGACAATAGGACTCCGACAGAGACCGAGATTGAGACGGCTCAATATTTCATTCATCCCCCAGCTCCCCATGGTCAAGGCCAAGCTCTCTCTGCTGCACACACCAGCCAATATTCATGCTAGCTCCGCTGACTAATTTGATATTTTGCATGAGTCCACTTCTGTCTGCAAAAAAAAAGGTTTATAAAGGACAAGAAGCTCAAATGGAGGTTTACAGGCCTGGACAGAGAGGGTTCATTTTACAGATCGTCTGAATGATTAAACCATTCTTCTCCTCCATCTGACAGTCTATTGGGACATGATGGCCTGAGGAAATGAGATAATACTAATGTTTAATCTACTGAGGGACTGGAGCACAGACAGACCAGCAGACTGCACCCTGCAACACATTATCTCACCAGAGTGGAACAGGTTGAAATAACACACACACACAGACAGGACATGCAGTTACACACACAGACAGGGCAGTACAAGACAGGACATGTCATCCTGGCTTTATAACACTATTCCCGGCCTGTTATCCGCAGTGCCTATTTTTCCATCTCACGTCATGACAACATGCCAGCCCTCAACCCATTTCTTTAAATGTGATTTAAAGAGAGGGAATAGCAGGAAAGCAATAACACAATGTGGTGTTCATATAAAGAGGCCCTGAGCTGTGTCTGGGAGTGACAGGCTCAAGACAGATGACAGATTGAGTGGAGAGATTGTGTCAAGCCTCTCACAGTGATAGTTGTAGCCCTACAGCATGTAACATGGTGATATGTAGCCTTATCTGAATTGCATAGCCTACTGTTTGAGGACTAGAGCATGTAGGGTTGTATGTAGCCTTATCTGAATTGTATAGTGTACTAGATTTTGTATTGTTGACCTTTATGTGAAAAAGTTAAAAGACTGATATTATTGTGCTATTATCATGTGGTGAAGTGATACCTCCACTACATGGTGAGTCACCTGCAGTCAGTTCATACATGGTGATAGGGATGGTAGTGTGGATTCCATGATAATGACTGTGTCAAGGAAATGCAAATGTGTGTGTGTGTGTGTGTGTGTGTGTGTGTGTCAGTCATATCACAGCAGCTGTCAGTAGAACAGATTCAGACTTGAAGATCGAGGGCGAGGATGATAAAAAAATAAGGAAAGAGAGGCACAGTCTGTTCTGAAGCAAGATGCAGTGTCATTCCACAGTGCCCTGAGGCAGGGGGAACCAAAGGGATGTTGACACATGATTAGGGATTGGGTAATCTAATGGTTCATCAGGAGTGGCTCTGACCAGTGGCTCATGTCTGGGAAGAGCATGGTAATTAGACCGGGGAAGAATAAATATCTGATTTGATTTTAGGCTCAGCAAATCAGAATCTTATGGGTTTGTTTGTGTATCAGTAGTGTTGGTAAAACAGGAGCTCTAAACAGATCTATCTCATTAGTCTGGACCTGAGGCCTGAATCATTGATGTGATGCCTGTTAACATGACTCTCAGCCATGCAGAACTCTGATAGGCTGTTAGGATGGGATGGGATTTTTCTGTTTAGAGATTGGTGATACATTTTAGTTAGTCAATTACATTTAATGTGGATTATTATTATTATTTTTAAGATGTGTCAATTGTTTCTAGGAATTTGTAAAGAAGGCGCTCTTGCGATGGAGGTTTCAGAGAGGAGGCAGACAAGTCGTAGCAGGGCAGTGTCCAGGGGGAGGACATTTTATTTAATGTGCAGGAGAGTGGGTGGCAAACTGTACACTGTGTATATTTGTACAACAAACAGGACGATGACTAAGACAGGTACCATAAACTGGGGATAACAAAGTAAATCAAATAATAAGTTAAACTCAAATAACGCAGCCCTCAATCATGCCTGAACCAGCAGTATGCCAGCCTTACCCCTGTCTGCCAGAGACAGAAATGACAAGGCTTACATAATACCTGGGATATCCTCCCACCTGGAACATACCAATATTGACCAATCAAATATCACCGTCATGAAATAAAGACATGAAATTACCAATAAGCATGTGCAGGCATTTACATGGACATTTTATAAATGCACAATCTCCAATAACAGGTTAGCAAGAAACATGTATAAAGCATACCATCGACAGGGGTAAGCAGTCAGAATATCATGCACGGACTGACACCAGCTCCGTGCCAGAATTCTTGAAAACATTTTGTCCGACGTTGTCTTTCCCTCCACGTTGACGGGCAATTGAATGGATGTATACACTGAACAACAACCAGCAGGCAATGCTAAACACGCCTAACCAACCATTCCTCCAGCCATCAGTGACCTACTGAGCCCATATCACAGAGCAAACATGGAGACACAATTATCAGACACAGACAGAGAGAGAGAGCGAGAGACCAAGTGGCGTGTTTGAATTTCTGCAGGGAGCCAGTTGCTACGGTAACAGGGAAGGTAGCCAGCTCCGGTGGGAGGTGTTTCCACGGCAACGGGTCTCAGTGGCCAAGTGATCCTGCTGAGAGGGAGAAAGGGAGGGAGGGAGGGAGGGAGGGAGGGAGGGTGGAAAATGTATGCGTAAGTGTGTGATGTGAGTGAGAGAGTGGTAGATGGAGAGCGAGAGGGATGATAGATGAGAGGAATCTGATGAAAAACGTGTGAGTGTGTCATCGGGGTGTGCCATGATGCGTGTTTCATTAATTAGTCCTTTAGCGGAGCCTCCGCTCCTCGTGGAAATTTCCTACCCTCACTTCACAGAGAGAGAGGGTTAAAATAAAGAGGGTGAGAGGGAGTGTGTGAGAGCTGGGATCCCCTGGGGCCTCATTTATAAACCGTGCATACGTACAAAATATACCCCAAAATGTGCATGCGCAAGTTTTCAAGCAAAAGTTGGTATTTATAAAACATTTACTTGACATGAGAATGTGCTCATCTCCCCGCAATCTTTAGACCAGGGCTCTCCAACCCTGTTCCTGGAGAGCTACCGTCCTGTAGGTTTTCAGTCCAACCTTAATCTAGCGCACTTGATTCTAATAATTAGCTGGTTGATAAACTGAATCAGGTTAGTTATAACGGGTTGGAGTGAACCTAGAGGAGGGTAGCTCTCTAGGAACAGGGTTGGCGAGCCCTGCATCAGACCATGTGTATGCACATCGGCTAGTGGTTGAAATGTTCTACTGAAAGCTGACAAGTATTTTGTGCTAATGGGGGATATGATGAAAAACATATTCATGAAAAAACTAAAAACAGGAAAACATATTAACAAGAATGCAACCATTTGCCATTAGTGAGAAGAGTGAAAATCCGTTTTTTTTAAAGAATCAGAATTAATTATACATAGGAAACTTATAATTAGACATAGGAATTGTATAATTAGACATAGGAATCGTATAATTAGACATAGGAATATTTTTCACCAATTTTATTTTTGAATAAATATACAGTATTCCTCACCTTTTCTGGCTGTGATGGGTTCATATTCCTGAAGGAGCCATACAACAAATGACCACGCACATCTCTCATTTAATTGGGCCTAGTAAATAGATACGCTATATGTATTTAAAGTTTTGCATTATCGTAGGCAGCGCGGTTTATATTACCGGTATACAGTCGATCCTTTACGTTGAAGTAGGCCCATGTATCAAGGTCCATATTTTTATGGTCACATGCACAAGTACAGTGAAATGCCTTTTCTTGTCTGCTCATTCCCAACAATGCAGTAATGAATATCAGTAGTACTATAAAAATTAAAGTCAAGTAGAACAAAAACACACGAGAAATAGTACTGTAATTTCAGTTTTTGGAGTAGCCTGCCCTACAATGTTTCAGAATTCGCGAGCAGTCCATCATATTTAGGTTGGTTGAATTCAAACGTTCTGCTGACAGGTCCATGACAATTTACCATATTTTTTTCATTCAGAAACTGACAGTCCTTTTCCAGATACAGCGTAAATTACTGCTAAAAATGAAAACATTCTGCCAACACTGTAAATAGACCGGTAGCTTATGTAAAATCGTTGACAGTAGGGTAGGCTACAGTATTGCTGTGCGATTGGAGCGCGACATCATTGGCTATTTAATCTCAGAGCCTATAGGAAGGCAGGACAAAGAAACCCAATAATCTATTGATAAACTAAATATTGAACAACAATTCGTCTTTTCCATGCCGTGGCCTAATGCCAAAGGTTCCAAATTATACAGCAAATAAAGGGTGTTATTGTCACCATAAAAGGTGAATGGAGGCGTTTTCCTGGCGTTTTAATGCTTGTTCATGTGCACACTGTTATAGAAGTATTTTCAGAAATGGCGCACGCAGAAAGTTGGTGTGAAATTCACGCAATGGTTATAAATGAGGCCCCTGGCCACCTCAGTGGAGCACAGCAGAGACCCCAGCCTCCCCACAGCTCTCTCCACAGCTCTCTCCGCAGCTCTCTCCCAGGCAGCCCCAGCTGCTCTGCCTCCTGTTCATTAAAAGCACATTAGCAGCTCCTTTATCATGAACAATGTGCCAAACATGCTGGGGTGGCAGGTACATGAGAGACATGGGGAGGGGGGGACATCGTGTGCACCCACTCAGTAGGTGTTTGGGCCAGACCTCAGGGCTTGGAGTGGCCACTTCCCCCCCCACTGGGGAGTGTGAATGTAATGTGTGAGCGTTCAAATTATACAACACAAAGTCAGAATGGCCAGGACAATAGGTCAAACCTGTGAGGTGTGTGGGCTTCACAGTGTAATTGCAGGTGTCTAGTTTGTGTATTGGCCTTGTGTGTGTCTGTGAGAGCATGTGCACGTGTGTGAATGTGCGTGTGTGCCTTTGTGGAGTGATCTCAGCTTTTATCTTGTGTTGTCAGCCACAATGGTCGAATAATCTCTCATTTTAACCGCCTCTGCCATCCCTCAGCCCCCCCACACACACACACACACACACACACACTGTCTGAAATAACTCATTTCAAAGCCGTATTTCCATATAATGCATCTGCCATACAGGCACTCCGGCGAACTGCAGGGGCATGAATTTGTGTGTGGGGGAGGGAGAGAGAGAGGGAGAGAAGTAATGTGAAGGAGAGGGGGATGAGTTCCACAGGTAAAAATGAGTAGTTGTATTCTTCACCGGAATCTCATATGGGATACAATTAATTGGGTGCATGCACCGCTCATGTTACACATCTCTCTCTCGCTCTCTCTCTCTGACACTCCTCCAATCTTAACTACCTGTGGTGTGGGAGTCAGTCTGTGTGTGCAGGGCTGAGAGATCAAGCAGTGGAATATTCCAAATTCACCGCCATCTATTAAATATGCACACGTACCACAGGCCCACGGAACCCCCCGCGCCAAATAGCCCTGCTTAGGAAAACCTCCTGCATTCAGAGTAGGACGTAGAGAACAACTCAAAGCCATTTCCAGAGAAAGTATGCTAGTAGTGAAGGGGAGAAAATTATGCACAGATCCATTTTAAGAGAGGCAGAGCAGAACAGAACAGAAGACGTCTCCTGGGAGAGGGGGAAATAATTCAATAAAGATGGCAGCAGAGAGAGAGAGAGAGAGAGATGTAGGGAACAAGGCCTAGAGCAGGAGACGAGATGAGAGGAGGGGAGAGCTGACAGATCAGAGATGCTGCCTGACAGGATACACACATGAATGAGTGGATCAAAATGTTGATCCGAATGTTCTAAATCTATTATGACATTGTTTTAATACCTCCTCAAATCTGGCCCCTGTACAGTAGTCTACAATGGCTCTGCCACTCATGTACCTCCTTGTATTTTATTTTAAAGAAAGACCGAATGAAAGGAAAGAAAAAAGCTTAGTATCGTCTTTATCCCCCCCAAAATCCAATCTCACGCATTTTCCCTAATCTCCAATAACCTGGTGGATTAACAATTTCACACTGGTAACAAACCCAGTTCAAAGCACCGGCTGTCTGTCAGCCAGTTAAACGTAGGGTGGCTGATTCACCACGCTCAAATCGAGGAGAAAAGGAGATGCAGTCCTGTCTTCTGTCTTGGCTGTGCTGTCCTCTCCTGTTCTGGCTGTGCTGTCCTGTTCTGGCTGTGCTGTCCTGCCCTCTCCAGCTACAGGCCTGGTTAGCCTGCTTAGCTGAAGCCCACACTGTACTGGTTCACTATGTCACTATCTGGGATTGATATTTTTTATGTTTCATTTGAATAGTGAGAGATAAAAATAACGTTAGATTATCTTGGTGGTCCTCTGTAGCTCAGCTGGTAGAGCACGGCGCTTGTAACGCCAAGGTAGTGGGTTCGATCCCCGGGACCACCCATACACAAAAATGTATGCACGCATGACTGTAAGTCGCTTTGGATAAAAGCGTCTGCTAAATGGCATATTATTATATTATTATTATCTTGGCCCTGGAATAAAACACACATGCAATAAAATGACAGACAAGCTGCTGGGCACACACTGGTTGAATCAACATTGTTTCCACGTCATTTCAATGAAATTATGTTGAATAGACGTTGAATTGACTTCTGTGCCCAGCGGGAAGCATTTTACATGGTATCATATAACAATGGTTTCATGTTAATCTAGCAATTTAAACCATTAAACAATTGACATTGAGTAAACATATCATCTCTGTTGCACACCAGCTCTTTAGAAGCGATTTTACAAAGGATAATATTGTATTTTTGAGGCAAGATATGTAGTTGACAGACTGTGAAACAGGAATAGGCCTTCAAAGATGTTTTAGAGAAAAGGAAATTAGTTGACAGTGTTTAGGCCATGGTGTTTTTATCCAGCCTGTTTTCTTCTCAATATCTCCTTAAATGTGTTTACACAGATAGGTGTTGAGGCTGCTGTCCATACTGCCAGTCTTTATCTGAGGCAATCAGCCAGTCGCTGAGTGAAGTCTCTAGTGCTCAATCTCTGATTGGGTGGCAGTGGAGTTGACAGTTGGGTGTTGCAATCAGAGGGATCTGCAGTGCAGCTCCAACTAGAGCTAAGCCTTTGATTCCTTAAACCCCTGTGGTACAGATGTAGGATCTTAATTTGACCAGGATTATTACAGTGAGGGAAAAAAGTATTTGATCCCCTGCTGATTTTGTACGTTTGCCCACTGACAAAGAAATGATCAGTCTATAATTTTAATGGTAGGTTTATTTGAACAGTGAGAGACAGAATGACAACAAAATAATCCAGAAAAACGCATGTCAAAAATGTTATAAATTGATTAGCATTTTAATGAGGGAAATAAGTATTTGACCCCCTCTCAATCAGAAAGATTTCTGGCTCCCAGGTGTCTTTTATACAGGTAACGAACTGAGATTAGGAGCACACTCTTAAAGGGAGTGCTCCTAATCTCAGCTTGTTAACTGTATAAAAGACACCTGTCCACAGAAACAATCAATCAATCAGATTCCAAACTCTCCACCATGGCCAAGACCAAAGAGCTCTCCAAGGATGTCAGGGACAAGACTGTAGACCTACACAAGGCTGGAATGGGCTACAAGACCATCGCCAAGCAGCTTGGTGAGAAGGTGACAACAGTTGGTGCGATTATTCGCAAATGGAAGAAACACAAAATAACTGTCAATCTCCCTCGGCCTGGGGCTCCATGCAAGATCTCACCTCGTGGAGTTGCAATGATCATGAGAACGGTGAGGAATCAGCCCAGAACTACACGGGAGGATCTTGCCAATGATCTCAAGGCAGCTGGGACCATAGTCACCAAGAAAACAATTGGTAACACACTACGCTGTGAAGGACTGAAATCCTGCAGCGCCCGCAAGGTCCCCCTGCTCAAGAAAGCACATATACAGGGCCATCTGAAGTTTGCTAATGAACATCTGAATGATTCAGAGGAGAACTGGGTGAAAGTGTTGTGGTCAGATGAGACCAAAATGGATCTCTTTGGCATCAACTCAACTCGCCGTGTTTGGAGGAGGAGGAATGCTGCCTATGACCCCAAGAACACCATCCCCACTGTCAAACATGGAGGTGGAAACATTATGCTTTGGGGGTGTTCTTCTGCTAAGGGGACAGGACAACTTCCCCGCTTCAAAGGGACGATGGACGGGGCCATGTACCGTCAAATCTTGGGTGAGAACCTCCTTCCCTCAGCCAGGCCATTGAAAATGGGTCGTGGATGGGTATTCCAGCATGACAATGACCCAAAACACACGGCCAAGGCAACAAAGGAGTGGCTCAAGAAGATGCACATTAAGGTCCTGGAGTGGCCTAGCCAGTCTTCAGACCTTAATCCCATAGAAAATCTGTGGAGGGAGCTGAAGGTTCGAGTTGCCAAACGTCGGCCTCGAAATCTTAATGACTTGGAGAAGATCTGCAAAGAGGAGTGGGACAAAATCCCTCCTGAGATGTGTGCAAACCTGGTGGCCAACTACAAGAAACGTCTGACCTCTGTGATTGCCAACAAGGGTTTTGCCACCAAGTACTAAGTCATGTTTTGCAGAGGGGTCAAATACTTATTTCCCTCATTAAAATGCAAATCAATTTATAACATTTTTGACATGCGTTTTTCTGGATGTTTTTGTTGTTATTCTGTCTCTCACTGTTCAAATAAACCTACCATAAAAATTATAGACTGATCATTTCTTTTTCAGTGGACAATCGTACAAAATCAGCAGGGGATCAAATACTTTTTTCCCTCACTGTATATATGCAGTATGTTATAAAATTCTCAGCAACAAAAGGGTGTTCAAATTAAGATCCTACATCTGTAACAGTTCAGCTGGGAGGCCTTCATCACATCTGGAAGAGTTACACAACACTTGGCATTAACATGATGACGTTACCAGTGTGATGTTCACTGTCATGGACGACCAGTATGTTACATGGAAATTGCATTTCATGGTTTCTGTCGATGGAACAGGTTATCTAATGTTAATTTCAGTGGACATGTTGTTGAGCTTCTGTTGGGTATTGACTGACTGTTGGGCTTTTGAAGTACAGGAACATTTTACAGCCTACAAACGCAAAGTTAGACAAGTTCAGTTTCTCAAAGTCCAAGATCCTCCTTAGTCCGCCAGTGGAGACGTTGGCACAGCATGACATTCTGGGCAGACCTCTTATGTTGTTTGTGTGTTTTGAAGATCAGAACAGTTACTGTACACACGTAGGTTCCCACTTCTAGTGTGACGAAGGTCCATGACTCAGAGAGAGAACGCATCTGTCAAGACGTTGGCGTCAGAGAGGGGGAGAGAGAAGCGAGGTGGGGTGGCCTCTTTTTAACCAAACACTACATTTTCTAAAGAGAAATCCTCCCTACAATAGAACCGTCACTATAACAAGTCTGGGAATGAGTGCCTCAATAGGAATCATTCCAGAGCAGATTAATCATTTTAGTGTCAATGGGAGTTATTGTGTTGATTGAATTGTAAGGGTTTCATTGACTGTTAGGATGACTCTTGCTGTATCTTCAGTCTCTGTTCAATTGTTTAGTAAATGGAGAGAAAGTATTAGGTAAACAAATGGATAACAACAAAAGCGGTGCACTAGTGCTTGTTGCTGTGTAAGTCCATATTTCAAATGACTAAAGCCTTACCTCTAATGGAAGAAAACAGCTAGATAAAACCCTTGGTGTATGAATGGCATAAACAAACCACTGCTAAAGGAGTGGAGAGACAGACTGTGGACAGAAGATGGATACATTGAATGGAATGATTCAAATGTGCTCCTACGCTATAGCATTGATCCAAATACTATGTGCGTGTGCGTGCGTGCGTGTGTGTGCTTGTGGTGAGTCATGGCTGCGAACCCGTGTGTGTGCTTGTGGTGAGTCATGGCTGCGAACCCATCTGTGTGAATGTGGGAGTTGTGTGGAGAAGATGCCTACAAGTCTGTTGGGTGATATGCTCCTGGATCTGGACTGGTCCCATGGTCTGTGGGAGACAGAACTCTGCCAGCCAACCACAGCCTCATGACTTCAAGAGGAGTTTGGGACCTTTGCAGAGGAGAGATGACTACTGTAAGTCACGACTTGCTGTGCTGATTATTCTCCAAGCCATAGCCTGATAGGTCTGGATGATAAGTAGACGCTCAGAGAATGGAGCTGTAGGCTAGTAAGGTTTTTTCTACTAAGTATCTGTGATTCTCTATATGTAGAGACCAGTGCAAATATGGCTCTGAAAAATTATGCATATGTTTACTTCTAAGATGTATAGCTACCATAGAAATGGAATCCAAAAAATATGACGATCACAATCATTAACTGGTTTCTCTAACTACTGACCAATCTCTCCATCTCTGGACCACATCTGAAATGAAATGAGATGTTGCTCTGTAGGTTTTGGCTGGTTTCTGGCCGGTGCTGTGGCCCTAAGTGACCTGTGGGGTGGCCAGGGTGATTATAGACCATCTGCTCCCAGTGGGCCCAGCTGGACGGGGCACTGCTGTAATCTGGTTGGATGAAGTCAGGATCACTGAGGGACAATGATGTCACAGCATCACCATAAATAAGACCCTCTACCAGGGTGATCTAAGCCATGTTTTACTTGATTTGATTGTGTAAGGTATCCACTCGTTTCTGGGTTGAAGTAAAGACAACAATCCTCCATTACAGGGAGAGAATGTGTTTGACTAGATGTCCAGTTAATTTTGTTTTGTTTTATATAGTATCAATCAATCAAATGTATTTATTAAGCCCTTTTTATATCACCAGATGTCACAGTGTTTATACAGAAACCCAGCCTCAAACCCCAAACAGCAAGCAATGCAGATGTAGAAGCACGGTGGCTAGGAAAAACTCCCTAGAAAGGCAGGAAGAAACCTAGAGGAACCAGGCTCTGAGGGGTGGCCAGTCCTCTTCTGGCTGTGCCTGGTGGAGATTATAAGAGTACATGGCCATTAAGGCCATATCGTTCGTCAAGATGTTCAAACGTTCATAGATGACCAGCAGGGTCAAATAATAATCACAGTGGTTATAGAGGGTGCAACCGGTCAGCACCTCAGGAGTAAATGTCAGTTGGCTTTTCATAGCTGAGGGAGGGTTGAAACAGCAGGTCCGGGACAAGGTAGCACATCCGGTGAACAGGTCAGGGTTCCATAGCAGGTCAGGGTTCCATAGCCACAGGCAGAACTGCAGAAACTGGATCAGCAGCATGACCAGGTGGACTGGGGACAGCCAGGAGTCGTCAGGCCAGGTAGTCCTGAGGCATGGTCCTTGGGCTCAGGTTCTCCAGAGGGGAGAGAAAGATGGGCGAATTAGAGGGAGCATACTTAAGATCACATGGGACTAGAGCACTAGAGTTCGACCCGTTCCGAAATAGACCTTTCCCAACTGGACCCGATATGCATACATTAATTTGTTTAATTTAGAGACCGGTTCCGAATGGACCCGAGGACAACTAGACCCGTTCCGTATAGACCTGGTCGGATCCGGACCCGATCTGAATGAGGGAAGCAGCAGAAAAGTCATTTTTTAAGCTACTTTATTAACCACAGCTGATAAAACGCAAGAGGGAAAGAGAGGTGCCACTCTAGCAGGTGGGGGAGGGGCCAAACTGTGAGTGAGTGACATGGGGAGGAGAGACGAGAGACAACAACCAACCAAGCCGACACACGCTATAGTAGACTAAAAGCTGCCATAGCTAGGTTATTTATCATCAATATGATTCTGTAGTACCTGTCTTGACTGCATCAAACTGGGAGAAGCTAGTTAAGCTAACATTAGCTAGCTAGGCTACTTGAGGCTGCAGTGCATGCTCGTTCTCATCCTACAGTTACAAATAACAACAACTCCATTCAGAATATTAAGTAGCAGCCTACCTGTTGGCTCTTGGTTGTTGTAGCCTATCCTTCTCCTTTAACTTTTAATTCTGTCATTTTAATTCCATCTTCCATTGATTAGATATCTCCTAACTTGTGCCACACACAGAGGCTCTATGACTGTAGCCTATTGCCGCTTTGGTGACTTATGATTGGCCAACAACAACCACAACAACAAGCTACACGCGCCACGCTCCGCTCCCGTGAAAAGCAAGAGCAGCAGCATAAATGATCAAATGTATCTCTCTCTCTCTACTGCAGCAGTCACGTTCGGATCTGTAAGGGCCCTTCCGACAAGTCAGTTAAAATGACACACACCCGAGACCCGTGACAAACATATCAGATTTGACCCAGATCCATTACATTATTTAGAATTCTGGATCCAAACCCACTCGGGTCCCGGACCGGGTCTCGGGTTTTCGGTCACCGGTGGATCCGTGAAGTCCTCTACACAGGACACTAGATAAGAAAGGATAATTACACCAGATAAGACAGACCCTAGCCCCCCGGCACATAGACTATTGCAGCATAAATACTGGAGACTGAGACGGGGGGTCGGGGGACACTGTGGCTCAGTCCGTCGATACCCACGGATAGGGCCAACCAGGCAGGATATAACCCCACCCACTTTGCCAAAGCACAGCCCCCACACCACCAGAGGGATGTCAACAGACCACAAAAGTACTACCCTGAGACAAGGCTGAGAATAGCCCACGAAGATCATAGTAAACATTGTTCTATTGATTTTAATTAATGACAGCTTTTATTGAACAGTGGCCTCTTAACCATATCCCTGGTATGATGTCTGCTATTGTGCATATCAAATTGCGTATCAAATTGGCCACCCAACAAAGATAGCGTACATTGGGGGTTAAGACCAGCAGGTTAAGGGTCTACCAATCCGCCACCAAACTTTTGTGTTAGGTACCCAACACAAACTGGAAACCACAACAATTAGCAGTGTGGTTTTAATTAGTATGGAGTGATGATGGGGGTCGATGTTGAGAGCTAACCTGCCTCCAATATGGCATCCTATTCCCTATATCGTCCAATTCATTTTATAAATATAGTGTACTATTTGCGATCAGGGCCCCCATTTGGGACTCACACCTTAACTGTCTCCACGCTCCACGCTCCACCAGACCAGACTCTCTGCATCCCTGTGTGTCTGACGCGCCTCTCTCATTATCATGGGCCCAGCCTGCCTGGCAGATGAGGAAGAGACCCTGGCAAAGCCAATGAATAATTAAACACTGTGAATACGATGATGAATGCTCCCAAATCCATTTGACCATTTAGTATGGGCCCAGGGACGGGACGGAACAAAGGCAGAGTGTGGGGCTTTGTGTGGAGGTGGTGAAGGATGGTGAGGGCAGGAAGGGTGGGTAGGGAAGGTATGGTGGGTTGGGGAGGGAAGGTATGATGGGGAGGGAAGGTATGGTGGGGAGATATGGGGAGGGAAGGTATGGTGGTGAGGGATGGGGAGGGAAGGTATGGTGGTGAGGGTTGGTGGTGAGGGTGGGGAGGGATGAGGAAGGAAGGTATGGTGGTGAGGGATGTGGAGGGAAGGTATGGTGGTGAGGGTTGGTGGTGAGGGTGGGGAGGGAAGGTATGGTGGTGAGGGATGGGGAGGGAAGGTATGGTGGTGAGGGATGTGGAGGGAAGGTATGGTGGGGAGGGAAGGTATGGTGGTGAGGGATGGGGAGGGAATGTAAGGTAAGGTGGGGAGGGAAGGTATGGTGGTGAGGGTTGGTGGTGAGGGATGGGGTGGGAGGGTATGGTGGTGAGGGATGGGGAGGGAAGGTATGGTGGTGAGGGTTGGTGGTGAGGGTGGGGAGGGATGAGGAAGGAAGGTATGGTGGTGAGGGATGTGGAGGGAAGGTATGATGGGGAGGGAAGGTATGGTGGTGAGGGTTGGTGGTGAGGGTGGGGAGGGAAGGTATGGTGGTGAGGGATGGGGAGGGAAGGTATGGTGGTGAGGGATGTGGAGGGAAGGTATGGTGGGGAGGGAAGGGGTGGGAAGGTATGGTGGTGAGGGTTTGTGGTGAGGGTGGGGAGGGAAGGTATGGTGGTGAGGGATGTGGAGGGAAGGTATGGTGGTGAGGGATGGGGAGGGAATGTAAGGTAAGGTGGGGAGGGAAGGTATGGTGGTGATGGATGGGGAGGGAAGGTATGGTGGTGAGGGTTTGTGGTGAGGGTGGGGAGGGAAGGTATGGTGGTGAGGGATGGGGAGGGTAGATATGGTGGTGAGGGATGTGGAGGGAAGGTATGGTGGTGAGGGATGGGGAGGGAAGGTATGGTGGTGAGGGATGGGGAGGGAAGGTATGGTGGTGAGGGATGTGGAGGGAAGGTATGGTGGTGAGGGATGTGGAGGGAAGGTATGGTGGGGAGGTATGGGGAGGGAAGGTATGGTGGTGAGGGATGGGGAGGGAAGGTATGGTGATGAGGGATGGGGAGGGAAGGTATGGTGGTGAGGGTTGGTGGTGAGGGTGGGGAGGGAAGGTATGGTGGTGAGGGTTTGTGGTGAGGGTGGGGAGGGAAGGTATGGTGGTGAGGGTTTGTGGTGAGGGTGGGGAGGGAAGGTATGGTGGTGAGGGTTTGTGGTGAGGGTGGGGGAGGGAAGGTATGGTGGTGAGGGATGTGGAGGGAAGGTATGGTGGTGAGGGATGTGGAGGGAAGGTATGGTGGGGAGGGAAGGTATGGTGGTGAGGGATGGGGAGGGAAGGTATGGTGGTGAGGGATGGGGAGGGAAGGTATGGTGGTGAGGGTTTGTGGTGAGGGTGGGGAGGGAAGGTATGGTGGTGAGGGATGGGGAGGGTAGATATGGTGGTGAGGGATGTGGAGGGAAGGTATGGTGGTGAGGGATGTGGAGGGAAGGTATGATGGGGAGGGAAGGTATGGTGGTGAGGGATGGGGAGGGAAGGTATGGTGATGAGGGATGGGGAGGGAAGGTATGATGGGGAGGGAAGGTATGGTGGTGAGGGTTGGTGGTGAGGGTGGGGAGGGAAGGTATGGTGGTGAGGGATGGGGAGGGAAGGTATGGTGGTGAGGGATGGGGAGGGAAGGTATGGTGGTGAGGGATGGGGAGGGAAGGTATGGTGGTGAGGGATGGGAAGGTATGATGGGGAGGGAAGGTATGGTGGTGAGGGATGGGGAGGGAAGTTATGGTGGTGAGGGTGGGGAGGGAAGGTATGGTGGTGAGGGATGTGGAGGGAAGGTATGGTGGTTAGGGATGGGAGGGATGGTATGGTGGTGAGGGATGGGGAGGGAAGGTATGGTGGGGAGGGAAGGTATGGTGGTGAGGGATGGGGAGGGAAGGTATGGTGGTGAGGGATTGGGAGGGATGAGGAAGGAAGGTATGGTGGTGAGGGATGTGGAGGGAAGGTATGATGGTGAGGGATGGGGAGGGAAGGTATGGTGGTGAGGGTTGGTGGTGAGGGTGGGGGGGGGAAGGTATGGTGGTGAGGGGTGGGGAGGGAAGGTATGGTGGTGAGAGATGGGAGGGAAGGTATGGTGGTGAGAGATGGGAGGGAAGGTATGGTGGTGAGAGATGGGAGGGAAGGTATGGTGGTGAGAGATGGGAGGGAAGGTATGGTGGTGAGAGATGGGAGGGAAGGTATGGTGGTGAGAGATGGGAGGGAAGGTATGGTGGTGAGAGATGGGAGGGAAGGTATGGTGGTGAGAGATGGGAGGGAAGGTATGGTGGTGAGAGATGGGGAGGGAAGGTATTGTGGGGAGGGATAGAGAGGGAAGGTATGGTGGGGAGGGAAGGTGTGGTGGTGAGGGATGGGGGGAAGGTATGGTGGTGAGGGATGTTGAGGGAAGGTATGGTGGTGAGGGATGAGAGGGAAGGGATGGTGGTGAGGGATGAGAGGGAAGGTATGGTGGTGAGGGTGGGGAGGGAAGGGGTCGGTGGGGAGGGAAGGTATGGTGAGGGCAGGAGGAAAGGGAGGTTGGGGTGGGAGAGGCTGGCTGGAGAGAGCCTAGATCAGCAATCAGGGGGAGGTGTGGGAGAGGGAGGGAGGGATAGGAGGGAGGGAGAGGACAGAGAGCAAAGGGAATGTGGGAGGGATGGAGGGATAGTCTAGAAGGGAAGGATAGGACAGAGAGTGGAGGGGTGGATTGAGAGGGAGGGTACAGAGAGCAAAGGTAAGGTGGGGGGGAGGGAAGGAGAGGACAGAGAGCAGAGGGAATGGAGGGAGGGAGGGAGGGAGGGAGAGGGAGGGAGGGGCAGCAGGGCCGGGCAGCGTCCCACTATCTGACCATCTGTGCTGCAGAGGACCACAGAGACAGGCACAGCAAGGCTTCAGGCTGTGTGTGTGTGGACGTGCATGCGTTTCTGTGCATCCGTTCATATGCATTCATGTGTTTGAATCTGTGTGTGTGTGTGAGTACATTTGTGTACAGAATGTATCCCAGTGTATGTGCTTATCTGTGTGTGTGTGTGCGCCTCGCCCTTGCGGTGGCACCTGGCCAGCCAGCCCACAGGGAGGAGGGTTGTGAATAAGCAGGTGAAATAACCCAGATCCCTGCTGCCAGGGGATTAACCCCTCAGAGGTCCCATGTCTCCGGTTCAACACCCAGCCCCACTGAACATCCATCAACATCAGTACACCAGTCTGAACATAGACTTACCATGGCCACAACATGGTCCTCTCAACACGCAACCCTTAGCTACAGATCTAGGATCAGCTGACCCTCCCCAAGTCCTAACCTTAACCACTAGAAATCCAAACTGACCTTAGATCAGTGCCATTAGGCTAGGACTCCCCTCCCCACACACAGGAAGTGCTGAGCCAAATGAGTCGGTGTCAGGCGTGCAGCTCAGCTAACATTTATGGCAGGGCCATCTGATGGATTAAAGGGGTTGACAGATGATGGAGTGGCTCCTCCCCCTCCGCTGCCTGGCCTTGCCTTGCCTTGTAGGGCTGGGAGATTGCATCATTACAGAGGATGAAGTCATCCTGCAACAAAAGGCAGGCAGGGGGGAACAGGTGCTGCATATTTAATTAGACAAGGGGGTGGGCCGTGGTGATGCCAGACATATATGCAAATTTGAATTTGATGGCAGCCCTGGCCTGGCACGAGCTCAGCCCAGCTGACACAGAGATATTTATGGGCAAGATTATGGTTTTAATTTGGTCTCTTTATTTGTCTCCTGTACTCAGTCACACACACACACACACACACACACACACACACACACATGCATCTGCTTATCACATCTGCATTGCATCTTAACTACCTCCTATCAAAGGTGCATCTGAGAAATGAGAATGACTCTCTCTCTCTTTCTTCATGCTATGCTAGGATATCCCCAGACCGCTGTGCTTCCCTCTGCCCGTTGTGCTCTTTGTGTCAGAGTACTCAATACCTCCTTGGGATGTTTTCTTCCTTGGAAGCTAGGGAACATAGGGACTAGGGAGTACTGTTCATGAAAGGAGTAGAGAGTCCATCCATCCCCAGTTAGTGGATGATGGTGAAGGAGAGAAAGAGAGGGAAATATCAAGGGACAATGAGGAGCAAGCGAGAGGGAAGGAACCAGGAAAAGGCAAAAAGGCAATCGATGTCTCTGGGCTTGTGTCAACAGGCAATTATTAATGATAAGGTGGACTCTGGCTCTTTGGCTCTGTGCCTCTGCAGTGGTGGAGTCAGGGAGCGCTCCTCTAAGGCGTGATATGTGGGAGAGAGAGAGGGGGAAGGGGGCGAGAGAGGGCCTTGAAGGAGGTGGAGGGAGAAGGGTGGGTAATGGGGCACCACACACACACACCCCTCCTCTCTCTCACACACACACACACCTCAGCTCACACTGTACTGTACATCTCTGGGAGACATCCAGGCCTTAACTGTCCAATTAAGGTTGGCCCAGGGGGGAAAGAACAGAACAGAGCAGCTCTCCAGCCTCAGCCTCTCTCCTCTCTCTCCGTGGAGGAGCTGGGTAGTTGTTAACAGATTGGGAGGTGTTATTGTGAAGCAGTGTGGATCAGGACGTCTCAGCCAGCCGGCCAGACCAGTCAGCCGGCCGGCCAGGGGTGTCTGTCTGAGAGGCTCACGCAACTGTGGTCACAGCAGAGAGGTCTTAGTGGTCTTAAGCCTAATTGACTAAGAAATAGAATGAAAAGCCCCCATCCTGGCAGGCAGAGGAACCCAGGCTGGCTTTTCTACTGAGCAGAGAACGACGAGACAATTAGCGCTATAATTAAGAGGAGTCAAACTGACAAAACATACGTTTTATGTGAGACTAATTCTCAGTTCCATGATGACTAATACTAAAAGTCTACTGAATATATTGAAAAATATTTGACACATTTTGTGGTAAGTAGTACACCTAGAAATGTGTGAGCTACCTCTCTATCCTGGTACCCTTTAGCAAGAGCATATTCTCAATTGACTGCCTTGGTTAGATGGGGGCTACACTTGACTGATTGATTTATTTACCATTTAAACAGGATTAGTGTCTGGCTGGCAGATTCTCCTAGTGTGCCAAGGCAAACGCCAAGACCACACCAGCACCTCTCATTCAGGCTTTTGGTACCTCCTAAAACTTGTTTAGACCAATTAACAGAGGGCATGCTGTCTTGTCTGACCAACCAATTACAGCCAGATAGAATCCATCTCCAGACAGGGACCTATACAGTTAGGATGTTGATGTTCAAAATGTTCCAGATAGAGGTGTATTGTATAGAATATATATATATATATATATATGACATTATATTATGTGTAATAAAGTGTCATGCCAGGTCTATGCAGTAAATTTCTATCTGCAACCCACCAGATTGAACAGGACCCAGGTGACTGTTGAAAAGGCGTGGTAAACAATTGTCATAAGTAAATGACGGTGACGGCAGCTAGTTCCTGTTCACACGCATGTAACTGTACCGTACCTTACTGTAAACAACAGTGTTAGTCAGCCTGTCTGTTTGACTGAGATACAAGGCTTCTTTAATGAGTCGGTGTGTGGGTGGGAGAGTTTACATCTCTCCTGGGTCTCTCTATTGAAATTGACTGATTTCATGCATTTATGAATGAGAAACAAACTGAGAGATACTGTACCTTTTATGAAGCTAAGCAGCCTTGATGTCAATTCAGAATTTGAATTATGAATTTCAAAATGACTGTAATGCAAATATGCCAGGGCTTATATTTCCATGTCAATGTATTTACTGAACTGAATGAAATGGAGCTCTGATTGGAACATTTAAACTTGGACTATCATGGCCTGCAAGTGGTACTTTCATGCCATCAGACATGTGACTTTCTGTTAGTCATTATTCTTAAAATACAAATTAATCTAAAGGATTTCACCCCAAATACAGTATAAATGTGTGAACGGTGTTAAGAGTTCTAATGTAGTGGCAACCCACTAACAGAGGGGGGCGGGACTAAACATTCCAGGGTGAAGGAGACTGCGGAAACTGTTTAAGAAAGCCTCCTAAAGGTGGGCGGAGCAAAGTGCCTTTGTGTGTCAAGGGGTATAAAACAGTATGTATGGGTTTTTGGCGCCAGAGCTCTCCATGAATAAAAATACAGATCATTCTTGCTGGTTGTGGACCTTGAATCATTTATGATTAAAACCAGAGCCTTACAACCCCTGGTAATGATTCAAGCTTAGGTTGAATTAGAGAGAGAAATTCTCGTGACACTTTCCCAGTTAGCGCCATACTGAGACACTGGGTGGCAGTCACACCACGGAGGAGTAGGAGAGAGTGGGAGGGTGTGATGTCTGTCCTTGCGTGATGGTTGTCATGGTGGTGACATGGTGAAATACAGAGCGATTATTCCCAAAGTGGGTCAAAGACCGCATGAGTCCATAACTGCTGGCAGGGCATAGTAACTTTGAAGAGGAGAGAGAGAGAAAGAGAGGAGGAGGAGGAGGAGAAGATAGAACAATGTATAAACAAATCCAGGGCACATTTAGGGAACGCAGGCAGAGTGTTTGTGATTAGTATTTGTTATCACAGCAGGCCCATCTAATCTGGTGGTGAATCAGGGAGAGCAGGGATTGGCTGAGGTGCTGCAGAGCCTCCTCTCCACGCTGGAGGTCAGGCCCTCTGGCTCCAGATGGGTTCCTATTGATCGGAGGGAGCGTGGCGATCCAGTTGCAGGCGTACACCATCGATTTTCTGCTGAAGTGCAGGCCTGGAGAGAGCAGGCTGCAGGGGGTGGGGGGGCTGGATGAAGGCTGGAGCACAGCAGTGCTGTCAGGTCATCTTCTCAAATATCCAGAAGTCTTTTTTGTGGCGTTGACCTTCCCTGAGTAGAAGAGACCTATATATATATATATATATATATATATATATATAACCACTTCCTCAGCAGGCACAGTGGCTTGTCAGTGTGGGCTGTGTGTAGCTTAAGCAAGCACTTTTATTCACACACACACACACACACACACACACACACAAACCACTGACACTTTCCTTAACACGCATCAATAACATGCTCCCAGAAAGCTGCCAGTTCAGCAGAAATCAACATCTCTAAGCACCACTCTTAATAATATGCATGTTTGGCATCAAACAGTTCTATGTCCACTTACTGTATATGGGGAGTAGAATCTAAAGTCACGTTGAGTACCAGTAGTCATAGGCTTGAATTAAAACAGTCACGTTGAGTACCAGTAGTCATAGAGACTTGAATTAAAACAGTCACGTTGAGTACCAGTAGTCATAGAGACTTGAATTAATAAAGCACAGAGCTAAGGTTATCGCTGAATTCCAAATAAATTGGGTATCTCTACACCATTCTGGCACTCCAAACCCCATCCCTCCAGGCCTCACTCAGCCACGTCCATACAGCTTTAATTATAATCCAATCAACTCATTATCATAGTTTACATTCATATTTAAAGTGGGGCTCTAATGCACAGACTCCTCCGGTCCTATTATATTTATTCATGGGTTTTGTATATATTTATTTTGGATATACATTTTAATTAAAACTTCAAACACTTTAGCAGCAGTCGGCTGAGGCAGAGCTTCCCTTTGATCAGACGTCACTCGCCCTGCTTTCCTCTCTCTCTTTTCTCCTCTCCCCCTTACCCATGGGCATGTTGATGCTAATTGGCTGAGTGTTGCTCTTCTTGCCTGTCAGTCTGTCTGTCCGTCTATGGAGATTAAAGCAGTTGGGCCAGTCATAAAGACGGATTGAATGGATTCTGGGTTGCCAATTGCCAGTTTCAGGATGGATAGTGATATTGTTGGAACTTTCCGTCATATCAGTTTTCATGGCCCCGTGTAGCTCAGTTGGTAGAGCATGGCGTTTGCAACGCCAGGGTTGTGGGTTCGTTTCCCACGGGGGGCCAGTATGAAAAATGTATGCACTCACTAACTGTAAGTCGCTCTGGATAAGAGCGTCTGCTAAATGACTAAAATGTAAAGTCACTAAAGTGACTCTTGGCTGTTCAGCCAGAAGAACGGCAAGACTGAGCTGAATTATTTGTTAGGTAGACGTTCAAGCATGTCTTTGAAATATTCCTCTACTTTTTCTGCACCAAAGAGGAGTCATATCTCTGTGCTATATATACACTGTATGTGTGAACACAACACCTGATAACTCCATCCCTCTATGTCCCTTAAATAATCCTAGTGAAGCATTGACGTCATAATACCCAGCTTGTGTTAGAAAACAAGCATGTTTGGTCTCTACATCTGGGAAGATTATCTCCTGCAGAGTGTACACCCTCCCTCCTCTACTCTACTCTCCTCCTTTCCTCTCCTTTCCTCTCCCTACCCTTCCCCTCCTCCCTCCCTCTCCTGTGTGTTAATGTGCTTGAATTGGCCCGGCGGTCAATGAGCTTGTATTAACACCTGACTGGGAGCAGCGGGGCCGTGGCCGGCTGGTGTTTGTTCCTCCATGGTGCCTCCCCTGGGCCCGACCCCCAGGCTGCAGGCAGAGGGAACGGATCCCATGATCAATAACAACATCCTAGACCTAGCAGGCTGCTGAGAGAGGGTAGGAAAGAGAGGGGAGGGGGGAGGGTGGAGAAAGGGTAGGAAACAGAGGGGGGAGGGATAATATTCCACCCCTTTGTTTGTATTGACTGCTATTCACCTCTCTCTCTCTCTCTCTCTCTCTCTCGCTCTCTCTCTCTCTCACTCTCTCAGGACAATCATAACAAAGTATTTCTCTCCCTCCACGTTTCCACCTTCTTCCCTCTCTCCTTCCATCTATTACTCTTTCTATTTCTCAACTTCTCTTTTCTCTTCCTACCACACCTCACCCCCTCTCCTCTCCCTGTCTACCTCCCTCTCTCTAGGCCTTGGCCATGGCGGAGGTGAATGGACCGGGGCCCCTGGTGGCCGAGCCGCAGATTGCCATGTTCTGTGGGCGTCAGCTGCTGCATATGAACCCTGAGACTGGCCAATGGGAGCCTGACCCTCAGGGCCGCCAGGGCTGCTTCACAGAGCCCAACCAGATCCTGTCCTACTGCCAAGAGGTAGGAGGCAACAACACTGCTATGGTTATGAGATCGACCTCATACTGCACTGTTACTGCACTGTAATGCTCAGCTCATCTCCAATGCAGTTCCAATGCTGCTTCAATAGCATACTAGAAAGCAGATACTTTAGATAGGTGGGATGGATTTAAAGATCGAGTGGTAGATACAGTGCCTTCAGAAAGTATTCATACCCCTTGACTTATTCCACATTTTGTTGTGTTACAGCCTGAATTCAAAATTGATAAAAATATTTTTGTTCTTACCCATCTACGGACATTTTTGCAAATTTATTGAAAATGAAATAGAGAAATATCTCATTTACATAAGTATTCACACCCCTGGGTCAATACTTTGTAGAAGCACCTTTGGCAGCGATTACAGCTGTGAGTCTTTCTTGGTAAGTCTCGGTCTAAGGCACTGCATCTCAGTGCTTGAGGCGTCACTACAGACCCCCTGGTTCGATTCCAGGCTGTATCACAACCGGCCGTGATTGGGAGTCCCATAGGGCGGCGCACAATTGGCCCAGTGTCGTCCGGGTTTGGCCGGTGTAGGCCGTCATTGTAAATAAGAATTTGTTCTTAACTGACTTGCCAAGTTAAATAAAGGTTAAAAATAAATAATAATAAAACACCTGGATTGTGCAACATTTGCCCATCATTCTTTTCAAAATTCTTCAAGCTGTTTTAAATTGGTTGTTGATCATCGCTAGACAACCATTTTCAGGTCTTGCCATAGATTTTTAAGTCAAAACTGTAACTCAGCCACAATTGTTTACCCATCTACCAATAGGTGCCCTTCTTTGTGAGCCATTGGAAAACATCCCTGGTCTTTGTGGTTGAATCTGTGTTTGAAATCCACTGCTCAACTGAGGGACGTTACAGATAATTGTATGTGTGGGGTACAGAGATGAGGTAGTCATTCAAAAATAATGTTAAACACAATCGCACACGGAGTGAGCCAATGCAACTTATTATATGACTTGATAAGCACATTTTTACTACTGAAATTATTCATGCTTGCCATAACAAAGGGGTTGAATACTTATTGACTCAAGACATTTCAGCTTTACATTTTTTCTTGATTTGTAAACATTTAAAAAAACATAATTCCACTTTGACATTATGGGGTATTGTGTGTAGTAGGCCAGTGACCCCCCAAAATCTCAATTTAATCAATTTTAAATCCAGGCTGTAATAACAAAATTCTGAAAACGTCAAGGGGGGTGAATACTTTCTGAAGGCACTGTAAATGGGTGGACAGACTGATAGATAGATAGATCACACAACATTACGTATAGGAGTAGTAGTAACCAACCCTAATCTCCCACTCTGTCTCACTTGGTCTGTCTTGTCTGATCAAATCTATATATTTCCGTATATATAGTGGAGTGATGGTGGTCATGAGAAAATATTTATTGATATTTCCTGAATATTAATACTACCATCCATCGATCTTCCTCCTGTTAGTTGCCACGTTTATCCCCCTAATTCCTGAAAGTCTCCTGCATGCCAAACTTAAGGCATATCAATGGCACAACAGGCCTAGCCACAGCCTTGGTTTGATTAGAGACTTGCTGCTCCCCCTCCCAAACAAGAGCAAGGAGCCTGTTTTTATAAAAAGACATCATGCGCCACCTGGTGGCTAAATGAAGCACAGCGTGTAAAGAAAACAGCAGTCACACAGTTGAAATGACTGTAATGTGATTACCCAGCTCATTATGCGTCTGTGATTGCTTTTCCACAAAAGCGTTCCTTTTTCCTCAACGTCTGTGGATACGGCTCTCAGAGAGCGTGCCAAATACATTTCTCAATCCATTAAACCTCATTATAGGGCAGTGCTTATGCCATTGCCCTACATTATAATTGAAAGTAGTCAGATGTGAAATTGGGATTATTGAAAGAATTGGAAGTGGGATCAACTTGTTTTCAGACTGTAATTTTCCCTACAACTTAAGGAGATCAGTGTACGACGTGCATAGTCAGAAAATAGACCCTTAGGGCCAAAGTGTTTCAGACCGTTGCATGAGTCTCTCCTTTGTTACCTTTCTCTCTTCCTTCTTCCCTCTCTCCCTCTCCTCCTCTCTCCCTCTCCTCCTCTCTCCCTCTGTCTGTACTGTACATCTCCTCTCCCCTCAACCCTCCTTTTTCCCTCTCAATTTGTCTGACCCTGTTGTATCTCTCCTCTCTCTTGTCCTAACTCCTCCCTGATGTCCTGTCTGTCCATATCGTCCGTCCATCTGTCCCTCCGTCTGTCTGTCCCTCTCGCCGTCTGTCTGTCCGTCCATCTGTCCAACCAGATGTATCCAGCCCTGCAGATCTCCCATGTGGAGGAGTCCTCCAGCCCCGTCACCATCCCAGCCTGGTGTAAGAAGGGCTGGGGCCACTGCCAGACACGGCCCTTCATCGTCATGCCCTACCGCTGCCAGGGTAAGAACCACACGTGTGAAATGTCTGCACCCTCAGCCTCATCATCATCATCATCATCATTATTATAATATTCAGCATATCCCTACACAAACATCACTCAAAACATTGCACAACTTCCCTAAGATCACCCGCCCCATATCTGAGGATAACTTTATTATATTACTAAGTAACATCATGTCATTATGTTTAATACAAAGCACGTAATTTCAATGATATGGTTAAGTAGAGTTCAAATTCAGCCTCGGGGAAGTAATATAAGAAACGGACATGGTATGTTTAATAGTTCATTTGAATGGATTCCATTGTCAAAGCTTTGTAAGGTGCATCAAAATGGTGGAAAGGTCTTTCAGTCTGTGTTGAATATTAACCCATTTGTTCCCACATTTTTCCCCAGATGTGCCACTATGCAAATATTATGCCATTTAGTAACCCTAACATGTAATCCATATTGCTTTAAAAAATAATGATATTTGAAAAGTATGTACAAAAAAAAAGTTTTATTCTCAGTCACAATTGTGACCGATGGGAACATACAGTGCTCTGCCTAAAATAAAATGAACAGACATTTGCCCCAATATCTACTGTATATACCTCCACCCACTTACCCACACAACTAAACCCAATTACCCACACACCCCAGCCCTCTTACCCCCATGCCCTAACCCTAACACCCACATGCCAATACCCTAATATTGATACAATCAAGTACCAATACACCCATATCCTAGCCCTGAATGCCCTATTTGTTACTCATAGACCCCAGTCCCTTTGCCAATACACCTCATCCTTGATACTTGCCTATCTCAGCCCTGTTACCCACTTTCCTTAGGCCTGTATTCCCCAAGTCACCAACAGTAACCTGTATCCAGATATTCGTTGCACACCCCAACCCTGTTATTTGCATATCTTATTCATGTTGTCTCTGACCTGTATACGCTAATAATTTCATAGATAAACTCACAGTACAGTGGTATGTTGCCAGAAAGGATTTGAATGGGCAATAGACATCCATCCAGACCCATTACCTGTGTGAGCCTTGTGTATCCCTACACTCATAGAAAAAAGGGTTCCGAAATGGTTCTTTGTTCGGCTGTCCCCATAGGGAAACCATTTTTTGTTCGAGGTAAAATCCTTTTGGGTTCCATGTAGAACCCTCTGGAAAAGGTTCTACATGGAATCCAAAATAGTTCTACCTGGAACCAAAAAGGTTATTTCTACCTGGAACCAAAAAGGGTTATTCAAAGGGTTCTGCTATGGGGACAGCCGAAGAAACCTTTTAGGTTCTATTTTGTCTAAGAGTGTACGCCCCTTTCCTCAGATAAACCAGGTAAATCCATGGGCATTCTCATATAAAACAGGTCTACCCCAGTGCCCAAGCCTCAATATTAATACAAACCAGGTTTACACCTGCACTTCTAACCCAATATTGATTAAAACATGTCAGCCCCAATTGTCATAAAAGAAATTGGTGTACTTCTGCATTTCAGCCCCAATATTCATATAAACCAGATCTACACTTGTACTTCAGCTCCAATTTACATACCTATAAAGTATGCACCTGTGTTTGAACCCAATTAGTCAACTAAGCCAGGTCTAAATGTGCCGAAGCCTGAATACTCATGTCCCAATAAACCAGGTCTACTATTCAGCAAAACTCACATAAACCAGGTCTACCATTGTGCAAGAGACACTAAACAAACCTATTAACATTAAATATGTATTTATTACACTAATTCAGTGTATGGGTCTGAGTGGCGCAGTGGTCTGCATCGCAGTGCTAACTGTGCCACTAGAGATCCTGGTTCGAATCCAGGCTCTGTCGCAGCCGGCAGCGACCGGGAGACTCATGGGCGGCGCACAATTGGCCCAGCGTCGTCCAGGGTAGGGGAGGGAATGGCCGGCAGGGATGTAGCTCAGTTGATAGAGCATGGCGTTTGCAACACCAGGGTTGTGGGTTCGATTCCCACGGGGGGCCAGAATAAAAAATAAAAAAATGTATTCACTAACTGTAAGTCGCTCTGGATAAGAGCGTCTGCTAAATGACTAAAGTGTAAATGTATACATGGCCAATTCCACCTGAAATAACAAAATATGATGTTTTATAGTCAGTCACTTATTTAAACAAATGTAAAGACTAATGAATAATGGTAAAATCATATTTAAGATCATCTTGATCAAGTATATCCATAACTCAACTCAACTTCAATCTACTGAAGAAAAGAAATAAACTGCTATGGTTAAATATACATAATACGTAAGAGCCATTGGTCACGTGACTGCTTAAATATTTTCATATACCACGAGCATCATCAATTGTATTGAAAATGAAGGCACATATGTAAACTACACCTTTTAAACATATTTACAAATAAAATATTTGAAAGTTCCAACAATGTATAAATTTTTTAAGCTGTTGAATACTTCTGGTGCCAAATTCGTCTGTAAAAGTACACCTTGGAGATTTATGCTTGTGGTCTTTTGACCATTTTGCGAAGTCATATGAAACTTCTCAGAATCATACTAGACACCTTAACAATGCAAAACATATGACTTATTTGTTAATAAATACAACTTTAACTTCTCTAGAGCCTGTAAAGTACAAAAGTTATTTTTTTCACTATTGTGACCGATGGAATCAAATGGCTTAAATGAAAATCTGAAATGAAGCATATTTCACATTGTTCTGTCCTTGACTGACTCACTGACTGCCTGCAGCTATTGAAAGTAGAACTGCAGGCAGCAGCACACCATGGTGTTCTGGATCATTCTCCACTCCCCACCTCGTCCTCAGCTCAGATAATGCCAACTCATTACAGCGCCTCTGCACTATCTTATTATACTGAACCTTTTTGGTTCAAGTCTCTCTCTCTCTCTCTCTCTGTGTGTATGTCTCTTTATCTCTTTTCTCACTCACTCCTTCTCTCTCTCTTGGTTTATGGATGTTTATGAACGTTTTTGATGTTAAAAAAATTTGCCAACCAAGGCAAGTATTAAAATATAAAATATTCTCCCTCTCATTCCATTTCCCTCCCTCCCTCCCCCTCTCTTTCTCTCTCTCTCTCTCTCTCTGCAGTGGGTGAGTATGTGAGTGAGGCCCTGTTGGTTCCAGACCGATGCCGTTTCCTGCACCAGGAGCAGATGGATGCCTGTGAGAGCTACGTCTACTGGCACAACATAGCCAAGGAGGTGCGGGCTGGCCTACATTATATTAAATGAGATTATATTAGAGTTAATGAAATTATGCCTAAATGATATTACATTTACATTTTTCAATTAATTTCTTAAGTTTTAATTGGGTTTTAACACCGCTAGGACTCTTTATAGAGAGTTAGCATAGACTGCTATGAGACATTAAACTTGGACTTGGACTAATTGAGTCAATAACTAAACTGCAGTGTAGGCTGGAAGCTAACTGTACCCAGCTGGGTGTAGTGTAACAGATTGTATCATACTGCATCAGCAGAGAGAGCTGCTAGGGGAGTTTATTATAGGCCAGGGAGGTGAGGTAGTTTATTATATGCCAGGGAGGTGAAGTAGTTTATTATATGCCAGGGAGGTGAGGTAGTTTATTATATGCCAGGGAGGTGAAGTAGTTTATTATATGCCAGGGAGGTGAGTTGTTTATTAGAGGCCTGGGAGGTGAGGTAGTTTATTATATGCCAGGGAGGTGAGGTAGTTTATTATATGCCAGGGAGGTGAGGTAGTTTATTATAGGCCAGGGAGGTGAGGTAGTTTATTAGAGGCCTGGGAGGTGAGGTAGTTTATTAGAGGCCTAGGAGGTGAGGTAGTTCATTATATGCCAGGGAGGTGAGGTAGTTTATTAGATGCCAGGGAGGTGAGGTAGTTTATTAGAGGCCAGGGAGGTGAGGTAGTTTATTATATGCCAGGGAGGTGAGGTAGTTTATTATATGCCAGGGAGGTGAGGTAGTTTATTATATGCCAGGGAGGTGAGGTATTTTTACATTTACATTTTAGTCATTTAGCAGACGCTCTTATCCAGAGCGACTTACAGTTAGTGAGTGCATTTTTTTTTTTTTTATACTGGCCCCCTGTGGGAATCAAACCCACAACCCTGGCGTTGCAAACACCATGCTCTATCAACTGAGCTACATCCCTGCCGGCCATTCCCTCCCCTACCCTGGACGACGCTGGGCCAATTGTGCGCCGCCCATGAGTCTCCCGGTCGCGGCCGGCTGCGACAGAGCCTGGATTCGAACCAGGATCTCTAGTGGCACAGTTAGCACTGCGATGCAGTGCCTTAGACCACTGCGCCACTCAGGAGACTGAGGTAGTTTATTATATGCCAGGGAGGTGAGGTAGTTCATTATATGCCAGGGAGGTGAGGTAGTTTATTAGATGCCAGGGAGGTGAGGTAGTTTATTAGAGGCCTGGGAGGTGAGGTAGTTTATTAGAGGCCAGGGAGGTGAGGTAGTTTATTAGATGCCAGGGAGGTGAGGTAGTTTATTAGAGGCCAGGGAGGTGAGGTAGTTTATTAGAGGCCAGGGAGGTGAGGTAGTTTATTAGAGGCCAGGGAGGTGAGTTAGGTTGTAGTTTTTATATCTCACCTTCATCATGCTGAGGAAGAGGTTACCCCCTGTTGTGTTTCCTTCACCTCCTGCTAGTTAGTTCCCGTTGATCACGCTCACATTTCCTCTCTTTTTCTATACACCTCTGATCTCTCTCTCGGTCACCTTGGTCTTTTCCAATCTTTATCCATGTTTAACAGATTTCTCATCCTCTCTCTTTCTGTTTCAGGCCTGCACAGCAGACAGTCTGGAGCTGCATAGTTATGGGATGCTGTTGCCGTGCGGCGACCGTTTCCGTGGGGTGGAGTATGTGTGCTGCCCGGGGAGGGGCGGGTCCAGTGGCAGGGGGGAGACAGAGGGCGGGGACGCTCTCCCAGCAGGACCCCAGGCCCTCACCCCTCAGGCCAAAGTCAATACAGGGTGAGTCTCATTACCCCTGCTGTCTGTGGTGATGATGGTGATGATGATCATAATGTTTGATCTTGTACCCCATTCCCAGAGTCAAAGTGACAACACCCACCCCAAGCCCCTCTCCTGACACCGATATGGACGAGACAGATATGGAGGAGGAAGATGATGAGATGGTGGAAGAGGATGAGCAGGTGGAGGAAGAGGAAGAGGAGGAGGCAGTAGAGGATGAAGAGGAGGAGGAGGAGGAGGAGCAGCAGCAGCAGGAGGTTGCAGCAGCAGTGAAAGACCCAGAGGAGTATGAGTACTCCATTGACTCTGGCCCCTACCAGGCTTCTGACTACACAGACTCCTTCTACTATGAGAAAGGCCAGGGTCAGGCTGGTCGCAACCCCTCCACATCCCCACCCCAGATCAGGGGAGACAGCCGTGAGTAACCCTCTACCTTCTATCTCACAGTTACATCTTCGCCCTCTCCATAAACAATCCTTAGCCCCTACTTACCACCTCTCCACTAGATCTGAGAGGAAATTCATGGGCATAAACTTTATAGGAATATCACTTTGCCCTAGATGGATTTTTATCCATATTGTTTATATTCTTACCTACAAAAGTGGAGAAGTGGGGTATTGAGTAGTGGCTAGGTTTTGTGTCTGGTCTGGACCTTTCTCTCTAAAGGCCAGTCTCAGTAAGGGAATGGACTGTAGTTGCTTCCCTTAGAGTGGTTAATAGGGCAGTAAAAAGACTGGGTAAATGCTGACATCACTCTCCAATCTCCCACTTACTCTTACTTACTGGGGAATGAACTGTAGTGCCCAGTTAGCATCTCCAATACTTTCTCTCTCTCACTCTATCTCTCTGTAATAGACTAAGGATGATTACGCACGCACGCAAGCACACACACACACACACACACACACACACACACTCACCATGCCTATCTGTCTGGCTGGATATAGGAGTTAGATAGGAGTGGCTGGCTGATGTATTTACAGCACTACTCGTCTCCAACTCAATAATGCTGACCTCTCTCTCTCTCTCTCTCTCTCTCTCTCTCTCTCTCTCTCTCTCTCTCTCTCTCTCTCTCTCTCTCTCTCTCTCTCTCTCTCTCTCTCTCTCTCTCTCTCTCTCTCTCTCTCTCTCTCTCTTCCCGCATTGGGATATCTTTCTGTCTCCCTCATCCTCCCCTCTGTCTTTAATTCTGCTGCACTGACTATACCTCCATCTCTCCTCTCTCTCGTCTCTCCTTCTCTGTTTTCCATCCTTTATTCTGCCTCCCTCCATCTATCTCTATCCTCTCTCTCTATCCTCTCTCTCTCTCTCCCTCATCTATCTCTATCCTCTCTCTCTCTCTCCCTCATCTATCTCTATCCTCTCTCTCTCTCCCTCCATCTATCTCTATCCTCTCTCTCTCTCCCTCCATCTATCTCTATCCTCTCTCTCTCCCTCATCTATCTCTATCCTCTCTCTCTCTCTCCCTCATCTATCTCTATCCTCTCTCTCTCTCCCTCCATCTATCTCTATCCTCTCTCTCTCTCCCTCATCTATCTCCATCCTCTCTCTCTCTCCCTCATCTATCTCTATCCTCTCTCTCTCTCTCTCCCTCCATCTATCTCTATCCTCTCTCTCCCTCATCTATCTCTATCCTCTCTCTCTCTCCCATCTATCTCTATCCTCTCTCTCCCTCATCTATCTCTATCCTCTCTCTCTCTCCCTCCATCTATCTCTATCCTCTATATCTCTCCCTCATCTATCTCTATCCTCTCTCTCTCTCCCTCATCTATCTCTATCCTCTCTCCCTCATCTATCTCTATCCTCTCTCTCTCTCCCTCATCTATCTCTATCCTCTCTCTCTCTCTCCCTCATCTATCTCTATCCTCTCTCTCTCTCTCCCTCATCTATCTCTATCCTCTCTCTCTCTCCCTCCATCTATCTCTATCCTCTCTCTCTCTCCCTCATCTATCTCCATCCTCTCTCTCTCTCCCTCCATCTATCTCTATCCTCTCTCTCTCTCCCTCATCTATCTCTATCCTCTCTCTCTCTCCCTCCATCTATCTCTATCCTCTCTCTCTCTCCCTCCATCTATCTCTATCCTCTCTCTCTCTCCCTCCATCTATCTCTATCCTCTCTCTCTCCCTCCATCTATCTCTATCCTCTCTCTCTCTCCCTCCATCTATCTCTATTCTCTCTCTCTCTCCCTCCATCTCTCTATCCTCTCTCTCTCTCCCTCCATCTATCTCTATTCTCTCTCTCTCTCCCTCCATCTCTCTATCCTCTCTCTCTCTCCCTCCATCTATCTCTATCCTCTCTCTCTCTCCCTCCATCTATCTCTATCCTCTCTCTCTCTCCCTCCATCTATCTCTATCCTCTCTCTCTCTCTCCCTCATCTATCTCTATCCTCTCTCTCTCCCTCATCTATCTCTAGCCTCTCTCTCCCTCATCTATCTCTATCCTCTCTCTCTCTCTCTCCCTCATCTATCTCTATCCTCTCTCTCTCCCTCCATCTATCTCTATCCTCTCTCTCTCTCCCTCCATCTATCTCTATCCTCTCTCTCTCTCCCTCCATCTATCTCTATCCTCTCTCTCCCTCATCTATCTCTATCCTCACTCTCTCCCTCCATCTATCTCTATCCTCTCTCTCTCTCCCTCCATCTATCTCTATCCTCTCTCTCTCTCCCTCCATCTATCTCTATCCTCTCTCTCTCTCCCTCCATCTATCTCTATCCTCTCTCTCCCTCCATCTATCTCTATCCTCTCTCTCTCTCTCCCTCCATCTATCTCTATCCTCTCTCTCCCTCCTCTCATTCCCCTCTTCTCTTTATCCCCTTCTCCTCCTTCTCCTCTGCAGTGCCCACCCCTCGCCCCACAGATGGCGTGGATGTTTACTTCGAGATGCCAGGGGACGACAGCGAACACGCCAACTTCCTGCGTGCCAAGATGGACCTGGAGGAGCGGCGAATGAAACGCATCAATGAGGTAAGGGGGGCATCGAGGCGGGTTTGGACAGGCAATGAACCAATAAGATATGAGGCCAGGTCTGCTGTGCTGTTTCCATATCTGTGATCTCCTACAGAACACACTGTTGACAGACGGGGGCAAATTGCTCTGGGACTTGAAGTGAGGTCTTAATGCAATATTAATATATTGGGAGAATCTCAATTGCATACTCCTCGTGTCCTCTCTCCTCAATTCCTTCTCAAAACCCATTGGTGGAGAAGGTCAGAGGGGAGGGACCGCTGGCTTTCTCATCCAGGAGAGAGGATGTGAGGAGTATGCAATTGAGATTGTCCCACTGTTTACTTCAAGTGAACCAAGCCAAGTGGATACCCAAGATCAGACAGACTTTTTTAGTAGCTGCAGATTGAGACGGATATGGAGCATTTTAAACATCAGAATGGTCCTCAGTGGATTCCTGTCTATGAGGAAATCAGTACTTGGCTCTGAGTGTGTGTGAATGACGTTAACTCATCTTGCCTTTTCAGATCATGAAGGAATGGGCTGAGGCTGACAACCAGTCCAAGAACCTGCCCAAGTCTGACCGCCAGGCCCTTAATGAGGTTAGGAGGTAGAATAGGAAGAGGAGGGGATGGAAGAAAGGAGAACGGGATTAAAGAAGGAAGAAAAGATGAGACAGACACTCATATGCCTATTAACGCAACAATTATCCCCTTCTCCTCTCCTCTCCCCCCAGCATTTCCAGTCTGTGTTGCAGACTCTGGAGGAGCAGGTGGCAGGGGAGAGACAGAGGCTGGTGGAGACCCACCTGGCCCGCGTGGTGGCCACCCTCAACAACAACCGCAGACTGGCCTTGGAGAGCTACCTGACCGCCGTGCAGGCCGAGCCCCCACAGGTCAGTAGACAGCAGCGGCAGCAGGGATATCTACATTTTGTTAAGCAGAGCGCATGACTGTACAGAACTGCAACGCTGCTGGGTTTTTCACACTCAACAGTTTCCTGTGTGTATCAAGAATGGTCCACCACCCAAAGGACATCCAGACAACTTGACACAACTGTGGGAAGCATTGGAGTCAACATGGGGCAGCATCCCTGTGGAACGCTTTCAACACCTTGTAGAGGCCATGCCCCAACTAATTGAGTCTGTTCTGAGGGCAAAAGACGGGGTGCAACTTAATATTAGGAAGGTGTGCATCACAGTGCTTAAGGCGTCACTACAGCCCCGGGTTCGATCCCAGGCTGTGTCACAGCCGGCCGTGACCGAGAGAACCATGAGGCGGCACACAATTGGCCCAGCGTCGTCCGGGTTAGGGGAGGGTTTGGCCGGCCGGGATTTCCTTGTCCCATCGTGCTCTAGCGACTCCTTGTGGCGGGCCGGGCGCCTGCAAGCTGACTTCGGTCGTCAGTTGGACGGTGTTTCCTCCGACACATTGGTGCGGCTGGCTTCCGGGTTAAGCGAGCAGTGTGTCAAGAAGCAGTGCGGCTTGGCAGGGTCGTGTTTCGGAGGACGCATAGTTCTCGACCTTCGCCTCTTCCGAGTCCGTAGGGGAGTTGCAGCGATGAGACAAGACTGTAACTACCAATTGGATATCACGAAATTGGGGAGAAAAAAGAGGTACAAGTAAAAAAAATAATATATATATTAGGAAGGTGTTCCTTATGTTTGGTATACTCAGTGTATATTTGTTAGTCAGAGAGTGTGAGTGTACTGTAGTGTATTGTTCATTTCTACCACACTTTCTCCACCCCCTCCATTCTCTGACTATAATTTCCCTCTCCTCTCAACAGCCCGAGCGGGTGCTGCAGGCTCTGAAGCGATACATGGCAGCAGAGCAGAAGGACCGCAGACACACTCTGAGACACTACCAGCACATTGAGGCCGTCGACCCCCAGAAGGCTGAGCAGATGAAGTTCCAGGTGTGAAATGAAAACATACTGGAATATACTAGGATGAAAATATACTGGAATATACTAGGATGAAAAGATACCTGAATATATTATAATGAAAATATACTGTACATCTTCCTTAAGCAGTGATATTGCCTCATGCTCATAAAATAACTCTTAAAGGGGCAATCAGCAGTTGAAACAACAAAAAAGTGTGTCCCTGCCCCTGTTTCGGTAAAAAGCTGAGGGATCGGGCTGGAGAAATGTAACCACTCTCAAATTCATAGACAGAGCTATGGATGCTATGATTGACCATTCATGATATCAAAATTAGTTTTTTAATCATGTTTTTGAGGCTATTGGGGTAAAACAAGCTCATATGTTGGGTTCTAATGGGGTACCACAGTTGAACTAATCTCATGAGGCTTAAGTTATATTCTTCAAGAATCAATGCGAACATATCATTTATTTATAAGTCCAAAAATGCATGTAGCAACTGCAGATTGTCCCTTTAACAAAAGGATCAATAACTGATGTCATAATCATCCTTTACAGCAAAACTAATTTTCATTTATCTTCTAAATGCCAATACATAAAACCAACACATGACTCTTTCAGACTCAGTGGGGTCTTGTAATGAACCTAACCAGCATTGATCTCTTGGTGTTGCAGGTCTACACCCACCTCCATGTGATTGAGGAGAGGATGAACCAGAGCTTGGCTTTACTCTACAAGGTCCCTGCCTTGGCTGAGGAGCTGCACGATGATATCCGTATGCTACACTCCTCTCTACCCTCCTGTTAGCCATGTAGACAAGGATGTGGGGTTACTGCCCCTGTCCTAATATTAATGTTTTAGTTAATTCATAAGACATTTCGAAAGAGATAAGCTAGCTAGTCTTTTGTAAGACATTCAAAGTTCCAAATACACATGATTTAATTGCTAGGCTATTATTCTCTTGACATTTCTCTAGGGAACTCTCATTCAGAAAATTATGGATTGGTGTATATAAGGTGTAAATAACGCAGTGTAACCGTAAAGACATTATACTGTACTGTATATGAAGCTGGGTAGCTTTTAGTTTATTGTATTTCTCTAAACACCTTTCCTGTTTTTAAAACCTGCTTGTTTCTCTCTCCCTCCCGATAGAGGAGCTGGTGAAGGCGGAGCGAGGAGACATTAGTGAGCTCATGACCACTTCCTTCTCTGAGACGCGCACTACCGAGGAGCTGCTTCCTGCCGAGAGTGAGGAGGAGAAGGATGACGAAGAGGAGGAGGAGAGAGCCTTCCAGAACAGGCCCTACCCACCCCGCATCGGTACGGACACACACACACTCATGAATGCGCGCATACACACAAAATGTCTCCTTCAAATTGTTCAGGAATTAATTCATTTCTTTGAATACAAGCAGTAGGTTAACATTTTATTTTTGTATCTTGTTTCTGTCCTGTCTAGACCCACAGCCCAACGCTAAGAAAGGTGAGTTAAAGGGAAGGGACAGGAAGTCTGATATTTGTCTGCCAAAATGTCATTTTCAAATAAATAAATAGTTGATCATGGCTGAATCAGTGTGTTTTCTGCCTCTGCACTCAGCCTCTACAGACGAGTATGACTATGCCACATCTGAGAGAAGCCCCACATATGAATATGAGGAGAAAGTGAGAAAAATCTGTAGTTTTTTTTATTACAAACATACACATCACTTTACAGACATGGCTTCCTACTTGCGCTTGTGTTTACAACACAGCCAAGAGTTACGCTGACACATATTATGTCAATCACCTCATCTCTCCTTCTCTCCCTCCATCCCTTCCCACTTTGTATCTCACCCCCTCATGTGTATATGGAAAAATAGCTTGTGTCGCACTGCAGCCTCCACGTGATGAACTGCTACATTTTTACTCCATTACTATAACATCCTCTCACAGCAGGAAGGCAACTCCCATAGATATATATTTAATGGGTTCTATTTAATTCTGGGTACTTCCTCTGTAATGACCTATTAAATACCCCCCCCTCTCTCTCTCTCTTCTCTTTCTCTTCTCTTCCTCTTCCCCTCTCTCTCGCTCTCACTCTCTAGATTAACACCTCTGTGGAGCTCAAGCAGGTGGTCTACAAGTCTCCTGAGATCCAGACAGATGAACTGGTGAGTCTGCTACATAGATAACACTGTGTCTGGATGGGCTGGGCTGGGCGGACCCTTCCTCTCCTGTGGTATTGTAAGTCATTCCCATGATGATATCAACCTCTAATTTCTCCATCCTCCCCTCTTTGTGCCCTCTCTTTCCCTTTTCTGTTTCTGTCCTTAGCAACCTGACGCCATGGAGACGTTCAACCGCGGGGCCATGGTGGGGTTGCTGGTGGTCGCCGTGGCCATCGCCATGGTGATGGTGGTCAGTCTGTTGCTGGTGCGCAGGAAGCCGTACGGCACCATCAGCCACGGCATCGTGGAGGTAGGAGGCAGGGAATCAGACAGAACAAACACCTGCTCACGTTCAGATGCTCCCAGTAGAGCTCTTTATTGCACATTAGTGTGTGGGTTTAAATATTGTTTTGATTTATCTGATCATCAGACATCAAGGCTTCCTCCGATCTCAATGTCATAAACCTTCTTCCTTGATCATCCATCATGATCATCATCCCTTCCAGTTCCATTACTCTCACAATTTATTGATTTTTTATTTTTTTTGTACTTGTGTACGCAATTCAGCTTTTAGCTGCCATGTGTGCAAAATAAAACTAAACTAAAACTAAACACAATCAATAAATAAATAAAACGTATTTTATAAACCCCTTTTTACATCAGAAGGTGTCACAAAGTGCATTACAGATACCCAGCCTAAAACTCCAGAGAGCAAGCAATACAGATGTAGAAGCACAGAGGCTATGAAAAACTCCCTAAAAAGCAGGAACCTAGGAAGAAACCTAGAGGAATCAGGCTCTGAGGGGTGGCCAGCTCTCTTCTGGCTGTCCCAGGCGGAGATACATGTGGCCATTCAGGCCAGATCGTTTTTCATAGATGACCAGCAGGGTCAAATCATAACCATGGTGGCTATAGAGGGCGCAACAGAGCAACACCTCAGGAGTAAATGTCAGATGGCTTTTCATAGGCAGGTATTCAAAGTGTCTCTCCCTGCAGCGGCACGTAGGAGAGACACTTTATGCTTATAGCACAGTAGTGTCCCCTCCTTCCTGCTTATAGTACTTCCTTATACAGTAGCAATTACTTGTACTGTATCTGTATCAGTATTATCTTTGACCCTCCATGTCTCACAGCAGGTTGACCCCATGCTGACACCAGAGGAGCGCCAACTCAACAAGATGCAGAACCACGGCTACGAAAATCCCACCTACAAATTCTTTGAACAAATGAACTGAGGCGGTGGATGTGACCTCCCGGTCATGCCCAATCACACAAGGCGCTCCCTTTCTTTGTTCCCCTCCTAGGGGCGGTCCCAGTCACACCCCCTATGATGTATTAAGATGTATCATTACGACCAACATTTTAATGTAACTTGACAAGCAAATAATGGGGAATATGCCCCAAACCTCTGACCAACCATGTCCCCACATCAGTTTTTGGAATGTAAACCAGTAACGGAGACGTATTACCCATCCTCTTACTCTTCTAGAATAAAGGGGTGGACATTAATGCCATAGTGTAACAATCATCTCCTTTAGAGAGATTCACTCCTGTCTACTTGGATTGGAATGGCTTGAGTTGACCCCCTTATTCTTATTAAATGGATTGATATTTGTCAGAAACTGACTCAATGTTGAACAGTTCATTTTGCTTTGTTGTGTATGTCATCTGTTTATTCTTTGTTGGATTGTGTTACAGCTGTGATTCATTATATTCCAGTTCAGATAGTGTAAAATGTGAACAAACAATATAGTATAACTGATCTAAAACTCCACACAAACTGGTTCTCTCTAAAGCTACAATGACTCTGACATGATGACCACCAAGCCAACCCCACCTCCATGAGTCAATGTAGGACAGCTTCTTTCAAAGCCAGGCACAGTTCTAACGGTTAAGCAGAGATGAGGAGGTTGGGTTGGGAATGTGAGGTATTGAAGCTTGATTGACTTAGTTGTTACTTAGTAATTACTTACACCAACATATATTATCAATCCATAGTAAAATGGGTTGGTGGTCTTTTGATATTCAGCCCAACCTCATCTCCTTCAGTCTGTGGCATCTGACACAATCGGCACCCAGAGCCTATTCCATGTGATGTGAACTATTTAATTGAACTAATGTACCAAATGTACCATTAAGTTAAGTGAATGACTGCTACCTAAAAAAAAATAACAAAGTAATCAGAAGTCCATTATTTTTATGAAAGCATGCAGATTTGGTGTATGACGCTACCGTCTTTGTGTTGTTCCTGTTCTTTGCTTTTGATAAGATGGAAATGTGACAGATTAAAATGGACAGTGTAAATATCTTTAGAAAAAACATGACATAAAAATAGACATTTCTAGAATGAATTTGCATCAGTGTAATGGAATAAAAACAAAAAAAGAAGAATACCTTGTGCTGTTCAGAGAGAGAGAACATTTTCCTAACATGGCTGATTGAAAACGGACTGTTGTAAAAACCAGCACAAGACTACACAGTTAACTTCTGACTGAATGTATTTTAGGTAGATGTTGAGACTCCATCCTCTTCGATAATGCATCACTCCCATAGTAGAACCCCAAGGACTAACCTGTAATCAATAGACAAGCTACATGTCCAGTACCTTCCTCATTATCTCACCGTAGTTTAACACTGGATGTCTATTTTCACTATTTGCAGGTCTGAATGAGAACAGTGGGATGTCATTCATTATTGTGGTGCAATGGACTTTAGCATTAGTGATGTTGACAAAAATTGTGATATTGGGTAACAGTTGTGCCTAAGGGAGGGATGCCGAGGCCTTGTCTATTACTCAGATTGGGTGTGACCACAATATTTGCTCTAGCACACCTTAGTGGGAGTTATTTTCAGTTTATTGCTTCAAATTCAAGTTAATCTTTAGGGACATAGCAGGTTTTTAGGCAGGATGAACATACAATACAGAACATATAGATTCTGTATAAACACCAGTTGAATGTTAGTCCACTGTTGATGCTACTTTTTCAGTTCCATTTCTCATCCTAGGGAGATCGGTCGGTTGCATCTCACTGAAGCGTCGGTCACAGTTGTTATGATCAATATCATTCACTGTTTATAGATAAGGAGGGATTGTCCCCTTTTTCAATGACTGATTGTTGACGTCTTGGATGGGTTTTATGTTGAATTTATTTTTCACTACATTACTTTGGTACCAGAGAGAGATCTCTGTGTTGGATGGTCACATACACAGTAGGAGGTTTCTTCGTAATCTACAGTGTCAACTACAACTACTGTTGGCCTACTGTACTACAGATGATCCTAACCAAAACCAATCTTTCACTACTATCAGAATTCTGAAAATAGCACTTTTTAAAACACCACCAGTCCTGAAACATCCTTAGAGGTTCATAGTTTATTTATAACTCATGGCTAGGTTGTTCTGCTGTTGTGTACTTCATGAAACCACTGGCGACACGAGGGAGTAAATTATTGATCACATCGGAGGAGAGATGTGGCTGACTCACCCTCATCACTTCAAACCGTTCTGTTTCTTTATTCAAACACTGCTTTGAATATGGGGAAGACGAGGTCAAATACTTGAGCTCAGAGATTTGAATTTTCCATGTATTGCTTTTGGATTGTAGGAATCACAGGTTGTGGTTGCTGCATCAAGATAAGTAGAGAGCTGAGATAGTCCTTGTATAATTTGTACAGCTCCATTTAGTTGAACCTTGTATCGATACTACTGAAACTATAGAAGAGAATAAGCTTGCCTATGTTTCCCCAAAGACTCAAGGTTTTCATACCAGCATTTAGCAGACGTAGAATGGTGTATACTGTAGTGACTGAACACACATTTGTATGTCCTCTCTTGATTAAGATACTTCTATGTTGGCCTTCCTCCCCTCCGCATCCAATGAAAATGTAAACAATTATATGGAGAGTTTAATTGCTGCATTATTGCCTTTTACAATGCTGTGTTTTGGATGTAATTATGTATTTTTTATTTCTAAGTAATAATCAATTGGATTGAGGGTCATGTTTTCTCGCTGTATGAACAATGTAGTAGCTTGTATAAGAATACATATTGGCACCCTAAAGAGGTTAAGTGATGTCTAACCTGCAGTTCAGATACAGTAGACCTACGCTGTCTGTAGGTCTATAACTAAATTGTCCATGGAGTGGCGCCAAGCACAACTGTGAACAAATTATTGCTCTATGCCAGACACAGTTACTGATTTGAACTCCCACCATTTTGACTATACTCTGATTGGAATGATACTGATGACATCACTGAGAGAGCTGATCTTCAAATCCATTCAGAACTTGACCAAAGACATGCTCTGCTCTAGAAGAGATCAGACAACTGACTCATTTGACCAATTGTCCTTGAGCTATGTAGAGTGTAATTCATGTGCAAGAAATCTGAGCAATGGAGATCTGATTTAAGCTAATTAATACTGTAATAAAATTACAAATGACCCACGAAACACTGTCTCTTGAATCACTGTTCTTCACCTCTGAGCACAGGATGGGATAGTTGTCTTGATTTTATAATATCAGCCAGCGTGGGGTCACCAAGAGAGACGCATGTGTTCTGTCACAGCTATAACCAGAGAGATATTCTCTGGTTATAATAACACATTATAAAACACACCACCCACATGAAAGTGGAGTGTTCTGAAGTATGGCTTATATTGTGTGGCTGGGTGTAGCCTATTTTATGATCTAGATTGGTGAAGGTATCTATACTGTGTAAAACACTATAAACAGTTTGCTGCCATATTTGGGGTTTGAGGCGTTGAGATTAACTGTCCTGTTCTTGCAGAACTACCTTCATATTCATGCAAAACATAACCAACATATTGTAGTGTATTAAGATTATGACTTTGATAAGGTTTTAAGTGGAACTTGAGAGGATGTTTATTTAGAAGAAAGAGAGCCGTTTTTAGGGTGACGCCCCATACAAGACAGGGGATTGGACAGTAGAGGGAGCCACCCATATTTTGGGGAAGATTATATATACTGGGTTTAAACGAAGAAGAGCAGAGCAGACGTTGCAATTTGGGAACCACTGCTCTCCGGGTGATCTGGACACCTGTACACTTATGCTGAAATCTTGTGATATGAATAAAACTTATGATCAAAGTTCAGTATAAGCGGACTCCTTTGTTACAGCAATAATTAGCAACTTTGACTCGACACTACAAAATGGCGTCACGAAAAGGGACGGTCTGCGTCTCTTCAGTGTTATATTCATGAGCTGCGACGTGACTCTCGCTCAAGATGCCAGCATAAGGTGAGATTTCTCACGGTCTTGGGTGTGTGTTTCATTCGTTAGCTTCTGGGTATGTGCGCTGGAGAGATGTACCGTTGGGGACCGATGTGTGCTTTGTGTTGCTTTTGTTGCTGTTGACTATAAGGGGTCTGGCCTAACCATTATACATTTATTTGCACTGGTAGACAGCGCAAAAGGGGGGAGAGAGCCTATAGAGTGTCTATAGAGATGTTTTGCTTGAATAACAGTTCAAGAACAATCGATTAAGTGGAATAAGGAATGAGGCCTAGGCAGATGTATGTAACTTAGAGCCGCTGTGGATCATGGACAAGCCCTGATACAGGCGACCTCTTTAAGGTGGGCCGAAAATCCTGATAACGCGTTAGATGTGTTTTAGGTGAGTCCTGAGGACTCGAGACCGTGGTATATTGATAATGTATGTTGCCCCTCAGCTAATAGTTGACGAATTATTTGACTGATGCAATCTCTCGTGTCGATTCCACAGTTCTCGTGGTAGCACAAATTTAGCTAACAAATGGAATTTTACGGCACGGCGGAGGGAGAAATGCTAACGTGGCCTGCTAATTATGCTTCATGCTACATGCTAATGCTAATGCTAATGCTAATTCATGCTACATGGCAATTTTTTATGCGGGGTTATGATTAATATTTGTTCCTTGGTGGTCCATTGGAATGGGACGAGCCACCAGAAATGTGTTTAGTTAGCTTGGGCTTGGTGCCTGGTGTCTTGTGAACTGTTAAGTGTTATTGTTTGTCTATAAGGGGTAAAAGAGAGGAGCTATAGCAGAATGCTAACGTTCTGTTGTCTGGAGCTGCTTCCACGGTGAAATCGTGGTGATGAATGTGCTGCGCATGCGTGTGATTTTACGACACTAGATTACGACACGTGTGATTTTACGATACTAGAGTGACGTAGGGGTAAATAGGTCACTCCTCTGTTACACTGTGCTGCGGGGAGACAGACGAAGGAACAAAGACAGAGACATTTAGAGTCTAATGGTGTATTCTGGTTGTTACATCGGCTGTTGTTTGAAGATGAAACTGTTTTCTTGAGACCTATTGAATTGATAAATGAGAGAGAGATGTTGACGGATTAAAAATTAAAATAATTAAGTAAATAAATAAAATAAAATGTTAGAGCTATCGATAAATATTCCTGAGTTAAGTGTTTGCTTATTTCTTAGCGCAAGTGTGAACAGAGGAATATTGAATGCTTGAAATAACTCAGTGAGTGTATAAACTATTAAATGCTTGTCTGTCCTTTTGTTCTTTTGTCGTATGAGAGACGATAGGACGAGAGGAGAGAGAGAGAAAGAGAGGACTGACGTGTACATCACGCGACAGGTGTGACGCGACAGAGGATCGAGTCAAATATCAGGCTAGTGCTGTTCTGTTTACAAAGTCTTCCCCTACGGGATATTTGATGTTATGACAATTTGACAAAGACTTATTTGACCAATTAAATAATTGGTTTATGAGTACTGTAGTGTTGCTGGATTATAGGTATTATACATACTTTTTCTAATTGAAGGTGGTAAGATAGCCACTAATTGATAAATTAGTAAAATAGGAAATAGAAATAAAAATTATTTTTGATTATTCATAAATTTATTGATTAATTGTTTAATAAAAAAAAATAAAAAAAACTTTAATTAATAATTTTCGAATATTCATATTTTTATTGATACATATTTTTTTTTTTTTTTGTTTGTTTTTTTGTTTATATTAATAATTAAAGGGAGGACACTATAAGCTATATATTCTAAAATAATAAAAATAATTCACAATAAAGGAATATAAAAGAGTTGTTACAATGGGGAAAAGGGATATCAGGACTATGAAGGTAATTACACCTGTTGATATAGTACAAAATAGTAATCCTCTAGTTAATGGGATTGCAAAGTTATCTGGCAAATGGAACAAACGTTGGCCTGACATTGAACAACCATGGCCAGTGGAAGGGACTCTTAACCCTGACGTAATCAACATAATAAAAGTGCTTCTGTCAATTCATAAAGCAGATCAAAAGAAAGGGAAAAAAGGGGAACAACGTAAAGAAAAGAGACAAAGAGAGCTGGGTGTTCTTAAGCTGTTTGAGAATGAAGGACAAAAACTGATAAAAGATGCCAGCGATAAGATAAACAAAGGTATAGAGAAAATTGTGAAACAGGGAAAGGCGACAGAAAAACTAATGGCAGAAGTCAGTACACCTTTCTCACATACGGATTCAGCAAAAAGACCCCCACCTTATGAGGAAGAAGTAGAGCGTAAGGACGTCTATCCTCAGCTTCCGGTGATCGTTCAGGAGGGTGATTATTGCATCAGAGATGAAGATGAACGAATAATTGAGAGAGGACAAGCAGAAACTACCAGAAAGATTAATCCAAAACTCCAGAAGTAAGAAAAAACCGAGATGTCTGGAAACTAAGAGAAGAATGAGGTTCGGAAAGATGAAGACAAAGATGAAGACTTGGAGATTAAAGGTGCTTCATATTCAAGAGGATTTTATCCAACAATGATTAGCAAAGAAGAAATAGAAAGAGATATAGACCGATGCGTCTCATGCCTGGATAAAGCGAATAGTTTAGAAGAAGTAACACAACTGGAGGAACAACTCAAGAAGCTGAAGAATTGGAGGAGAAGAATACATTGAGGCCAAGGAAAGAGAGAAAAGTAAGAAGATGATGGAAGATGATATTTCGAGGACAGAGCCTAGAATATAAGCTTTTGAAGAATACTGATATGTCAACAACAAGAAAGAGCAGGACCAAGAAACTCTCAGAAAACTCAATCAAATACAACTGGTGGAGAAGAAGAAGGAGAAGAGAAGCTTTGGTTATGAAGAACAATCACTGCTACAGCTTCAACTGAACAAGGTCAAATGCAATTGTACCAGCCACAACAAGTGGTATAAGTTGTTCCATATCCACAGCCAGTTTCTGGACAGACACAGAATTGGAGAGGAAAAGGACGAGAAGGCTTAGAAGGAGGAGGAAGGTTTCAGCCACACTTCCAGCAACTTTCAGAAGAGTGTTATAATTGTGGACAGGTTGGTTACTTTGCCTGTGAGTGCAATGCGCCAGGAGGAAACAACAGAGGGAATTTCTGAGGAAGATAAAGGAGCAAGTGAAGATCACCTGTTCTCCAGGTGAACCCTTAAAGGAGCAAGGATTCTAGAGTGCCTAGAATATCCAAAGGGGGGTGTCAGCTGGTAGCACCAATTAGGGAAAAAATATCTAACAATTGAAGTGAAAACAAAGGACTAGGAGAAGTGATAGTGGAAAAGCTTTTATCTGTGTTGAGCCTAAAGAGGTTAAACATCTCACTATGTAAAATTAACTAATTAGGATAGGGATTTGAGGGAGTAAAACAGCTGATTACTCTTAAGGAACCAATTGAGCTCTGCTATAAAAAATCAAAGAGAAATTAAAATACACATACTGGTATTAGAACATATACCTATTGCATTGTTGGGAAGAGATGCATTGTGTAAATTGAACTGTACAATAAGATGTACACTAGACGGCTGTCTGGTAGAAGATTTTAAAAGAGTAGGGTTTTTGGGAATCATATTTGCTTGAAAAGATAATATCCTAGGAAGGATGACAATCTATTAGACTGCCTATTAGACAATCTGTCTGAAAAATAAAGTTAAAAGGGGTGACTGTTATTCTTGGTTACATTCCTACACCAAGAGGTGCAAGAGATTTCAAACTAGGCTAAAAGATGTTCGATCGTTTGCCAAGTCTGTGTGTAAAGAAGTCAGAAGCAGGTGGGGATTACCCAATCACATATTCTAAAATTTGGTGGTAAAAGGATTTTGTGAATAAATCAGTGGAAAGAGTTTTAAAAAGTTAGGAGAAAATATTAGATTAAAAAAGTTAGGAGAACTAGGATTGAAGGAACTTTAGGACAGTAAGCTAAGTTTCAATGTTAGTAGGGAGAGAGAGTGACACTAGTGGTGATAGATGGAAATACAAGTAAGGAGTTAAGAGTCTTAGGGAGAATGGATGAAGTAACAACAAGGACATCAACACTTCAGTCTATTATAACAACAGTGGGAAGCAATTTAACTCTTTCAACATTGATAGTTATTAAAGCCATAAATATATTGCATTTGTTTACAAGGGAGCAGATAGCTCCAGCACCGATTTTAGAGGAATTTCATAGTCTGGGAAGCCTATCATTGGAGGATAAGTCTAAGAGAGAAGTGTTTTTTTTTCCATGGTATGGTGTAAAATTTGGGAAGATAATATTGATAATATTACCTATACTTTGATTCCAGATAGTTCAGATAATATCACTAGTGTTATAGATGCATTGAAGAATATAAGGGATGCATTTGGTAGATCTGAAGGAGCTGGATGGTCAGCGAAGTCTTGGTTGCAAGATCAGTTAGGCCCAGTGGGAGCAGTGATGGTTCAGATTTAATAGCAGCTTTGATGGCACTGTGTGTGATGTTTTGCTTTTGTAATTTGTTACTGACCTTTGAGAAAGCTATGATATTGAGATAGGTTGGAGTAGTGATGCCTGGAGACAACACTCAGATGCCGTTGTTGACTGTTCCTGATCTGGATGAAGAGGGACAAGTGGGACTGGATGGAGTATTGATGGATAAATATCATTTTTTTTAAATTATTTGATCATTTTTCAAATGTTTTTCAATATTAGTGTGATTTTAGTATTTTGTTATGAATCAAAGGGGGGAAATAGGATAATGTGATTCATATATCATTTTATATCATTTTTTATATTCTTAGTTGATATTGATGTTTTAATTTGAAAGTGTTGTTTTGCAAAAGATACTGTTTGGTCTTTTCTTTTCTTCCAGAAGCATATGGGGGAATATGTAGAGATTGAAATACTCAAACAAGGACAATATGAAGGGACAATATGAAAGGAGAATATGGACTGGAGGAGATGGCTACAAGGAAGGTGTGGAAATGTTCCAATTCCATCATCGAAGATGCATTGGAAGAGGAGACTGCTGAGGATATGAAGTGTAGTGGACTACATTCCAGTGTCTGCAATGAAATATAGACATATTTGCATGTGTAATACATAATTTGTGTCATATTCTTAGGTATTAATTTTTGTAGAATGATATTTGATGTTATTGAATACATGTGGGGATCTTAGATTTTTTTGTTTATTTCGTGGAAGCTTAGGGACATGAAGTCTAGGCAGGGATAGAGAGATCCACCGTAGGGTCCGATGGGTCGACCAGCCTGAGAGTGGACATTTTTGGATAGTATTTTGTTTGCTGGGGCTTACATGTGTATTTAATTGCATCATAGTTTCAAATGCATTGATAAAGATTTATGAATTGATCTGGAGTACTGATAGATTAATTTGTGTATTAAAAATAATGACTAAAGGATTTCACCCCAAATACAGTAGAAATGTGTATGCGATATTCGAATGATCATGTAGTGTCAACCCACTAACAGAGGGGGTACTAAACATTCAAGGGTAAAGGAGAAGGCGGGAACTGTTTAAAAAAGCCACCTAAAGGTGGGAGGAGCATAGTGCCTTTGTTTGTCAAGAGGTATAAAAACAGTATGTATGTGTTTTTAGGGCCAGAGCTCTCTCCATGAATAAAAATACAGATAAGACTTGTGGGTTGTGGACCTTGAATCATTGATGATTAAAACCAGAGCCTTACAACCTCTGGTAATGATTCAAGCTTAGGTTGAATTAGAGATAGAAATTCACATGACAGATTGGTCCTTCTGAGCGGAGCTTAAATACATCTTTATCGTTCTGAAGACACCGAAACCCGTGCACGGGCGGGTGATAGCATCCGTGAAAGAGTCCTGGCCTTTGACGTTAAGGTTATAAACAGGCCGGTGATTACTCTTTATGAACGATAAAGACGTTAACGAGTTTGAAAAAACATTTTAATCCAAACTGCAAGGAAAAGGTCAGTAGTTTTATTCATGGATTTGGTGAAATGATTTGAACTTGTAAAAGAATAGGAATTCTTGTAAAGGGCAGACAGGTTACCAAAATCTCAAAGAAGGTAATAATTATTACGACTGGGGAGGGTCCGAAAATGACCCTAAGTAAATAGCTATTACAAAAATAAACTAGTCCGAAATGACATGGAGTGAATTGAAATCACAAATGTAAACTAGTTAATATTGTCATTGTACGAATTGCAGTGTAACAGTATAAACAGGGAGATAATTATCATTGTGTGAGATGGATGAGTCGGGAGTAGCGTATACGACTGGGGATTTGCTAGAACTTTGCAAACAAGTTTAGCAAATGATTGTATAAGGTCGTATATGTGTGAGACTTAATCCATCGGGAGACGTGATAGTTATTTCAAGGAAGGAGCTAAAAAAAAATAAGTCGCGTGAGAAAAAATGGTTATCTAACTATTTTCATGAAACCGGAGTTTTAAATAAAAGCTCTGGGTTAGGGGTTAAATAATTTTAAATGGTTAATTACAAAAGCAGATCATACATTGGCTCAAGAGACACGCAAAAATTAATAGCTCCTAGAAGAATAATTCTGGGAATTATTACTAAAGGGGGGATTTTTATTTTTCCACCGTGGGAAATAAAACTTCTAAAGAGATCGAAGAAATATGTGTTATGGATCCATTTGGGAGAAGAGGTATGAATTTATTGGGCATCTCGAAGTAAAAAAGTTAGTAGGCAGATGCATATAAAATGAATTTGAAAAAACAGCGAAAGGAGGGGCTAGAGACAGCGAGTGTTTTTTTTAAGCGCGAAAGTGATTTAACGGTAACAAAGGAAAATATTTGAAAAAATGATTCGTGTCAATTAAGAATTGGCTAAAAACACCACAAAGCGATTATTTGAGAGGTACCTATAAAGTCCAACGATGCATATGTATGAACTTTCGCACTCAAACGTAGACGTACGTAATGAGTGAGAAAGTAGAGAATATTTACATTTGCATTTTTGGTCATTTGGCAGACGCTCTGGTCCGGAGCGACTTGAAGAGCCAACTGTTCTGTTGTGTTGGGCATTTGAATGGCATGGGGTGAAGTGTGTGCGTATGAGGGAATTTAACGGCGGGTATGAATGATAACCGGATACTACTTAGTATTTGGTTGGTTAAATGCTGAATAAAAGATTTGAGGCGTGGTTATGGGGTAGCTAGGAAGACGCACTTATTCAATGGGGAATGGGTGTAGGGAGAGAGAGTTTTTTTACGTGTATTAAAAGTTGCATTAGATAGGTCTATGAAAATATGTTATAAGTACGAATGACATTATTTCCTACGAAGGAAGATTGTAGGGAAGTTTCCCACGCCTCCCCCATAATGTAGGAAGGACCAGGAGAGGGGGTGAGAGACAGTAAATAAGTTCAGATGGTAGGAATGTCATTAAGTGTATGCTGATAAACGATATCAAGCATTTGTTTTATTGATTGGGGCCGAATCAGAGAGAACTGTTAAAGATATTGAATAGCGAACTGAAATGGGTTAGCGGGAAAATACAAATAGTTGGAAAATTTTAAAACGATAATTTATTTTCGTTACAGGGAAGCAAGTGGCATTGGCTGTGGTGCTGGGGGAATAGCGCCAGCCTGTGGTGGGTTCTGGATTTGTTATAAATACATTTATATTTTAAACTAAAGTGATGGAAGACTACAATTATAACATCAGAAAAAGGACAATATAATTCGTAATAGTTATTATAATTATTATTGATAGTTATTGCAGTTATTATTATCCTGAGTGGCGCAGTGTTCTAAGGCACTGCATCGCAGTGCTAACTGTGCCACTAGAGATCCTGGTTCGAATCCAGGCTCTGTCGCAGCCGGCCGCGACCAGGAGACTCATGGGCGGCGCACAATTGGCCCAGCGTCGTCCAGGGTAGGGGGGAAAATGGCCAGCAGGGATGGAGCTCAGTTGATAGAGCATGGTGTTTGCAACGCCAGGGTTGTGGGTTCGATTCCCACGGGGTTGGGAGCCAGTAAAAAAATAAATAAAAATAAATGTATTCACTAACTGTAGGTCGCTCTGGATAAGAGTGTCTGCTGGGTGACTAGAATGTAAATGTATTATCATTGATTCAGTAATGATAGGAGGGTAGAGAGGGAAGAGGCAGGAAAAGCTAGAGAGAGTAAACACAGAGAGTTTAAAAACAGGGAGTTAAAAAGATTAGAAAATTACAATAAGCCAGGGAAGAAAGAGTGGTTAGATGATGAGGAAGGGGATGACCAGTACCCTTTGATAGCCTTGCCGAACCCAAGGGCTGGGGAGGAGCATGCACCAGACACACTGGATGTATATAGGGCATGGACACAGCGAGATGTAGTGAGAGCTATAGAGGGTGTAGTGCACCCTAAGACAGGAATAGAGGGGTTCAGGAGGGATTTGGAGAGTCTAGCAGCAAGCTTTAAGCTAAACACAGGGGAAATTGAGAGGGCAGTCAGAACCCTAGTTGGGAAAGATTGGGCAGCTGTTGGGGGGCAGTGGGTTTCAGGGGATGCCAATGGAGCAGTCCTACCATGGGCAAATGATGGGCAATATGTTGGGAAAATAACTGAGTTGTGTAATAATTTAAGGGAACCTTACCATCGACATGCTGACTTCTCCAAAGTACATGAATGTAAACAGGAAGACAGTGAGACCATCAGCCAAGTGAAATACCTGAGCCTCCCCAGGGACAGGGAAATGATACTCCGTACCATCAGCAGCTAAAAAATAGCATTCCTTAGTGGAATGAGACCAGAAATAAGCTGGAATATTAAGAGGACTTTAGTGGGATGGGGAACTACTTCATTAGCCGAGGTCAAGAGATATGCAATCCATCATGAGCGGAATAGTAGACAGGATAGAGTAAGAAAAATAACATACGGGAGCTGAGTATTTAATGGCCACTAGGGGAAATAGCTGGTAGAGGTAGAACTCCAGAATAGAAGGGGAGAGAGATTTTCTTAGGGGGTGGATCAAATAATTGATAATGGATCATTTGAAATGAGATCACATGTAGCAGATTTAGAGTAATCAATTAAATAATCATTGTATACTCTAGGAATTTTGAGGGATTTTATGGATTAGTTGTAAGGAATTAGATTGATACAAACATTATTCATGGTTTAGGACTGGGGATATCTGTATCATGTTTTGTGTGTACTACCATCTTTAGATTACGGATGGTAATTGAAGGTTAACAAAATGTATAACCAGGAGAAAGAGATTAGCTTACCTCATTGGAATATTGCTCAGGGCAAGGGGGAGCAGTAGTGAAGTTAGGCAATATTTAGGTCATAAGAGGGAGCTACCAAATTAAGTTGAGCCTAACTATCTTTGATTGTTATTTTTCAATTGGGTTTTTCAAATAAATAAAAAACACACCCAGCATGATGTTTATAAAGGGTTGTTATGTTGAATTTAGGGGATTTTCAACAGTTTATAGGTGGTGTTTACTATGCTGTGGGATGGAACGGTTTATTGGGTGATATTTGAAACTAAATTAATGGAATAAGCTGCAGTAATCAGAGGAATGTACAATCTAAGGCGAGACAACTATTGCCTAGATCATTGATTTAGCAATAAAGAAGCAAAAGACAATCTCAAAAATGAAAGGCATGGCAATTGGTTGATAAATTACCTAAGGGAATGTTTAGGAAGGTGGTAAAAAATTGACACATAAGCAGAACTATGTGTCAAGAGGGGGGAAGAGGCTAATTGTAGGATTAAATAATATACCAAGGAGAGGACAAAATACTTTTAAAAAAAAAACATTTTTTTAGATACAGTCTAAAAAGAGAATGCAGTCAGAAATTGTTACATTAATCTGAACATGTGTGAAGATAGTTTATTAACCACACCCGTATGTCAGAGGTTTTGTGCCCCACAGGTGAACTAAAGGAGAAGGTGACCCACTATCTAACCAGGTGACTGGTGAGCATCCAGTCACTAGAAGGAAAACTGGAAGCAGGCCTGTTGGGAAGGGCCCTATCAGGTTATGTTGGTAACCACCTTGGCCATTATAATAGCAGAGAGAGGAACCTGGGTCCATGTTACCCACTGCAAGAAGGTAAGACCACATACAAGCACCACTTAGCACACGCAGAGTTGAAGAGCAGAACTGGGCCACAGGGTCCGGGGGTCACCTCTGTCAACGAAGATCTCCTACCCAGACCTATCATCACTGTAGTGTGTTCCTAGAGTGTGAGTATGGGGTGGTACCGAGCAGAAGGACTCAAGACAGGAGAGGGTTGGCGGTTTTTGGGAATATGGGTGACCCTGAGCTGCATCATAGTCTCGACAATAGTCGTGGTATGTCAAGATCCACCACCACCTCGCACCAATTACGCTATGGCCTTACCATTATTAAGAAATAAAAGGGAAGCGACCCGACATACTGACCGTCAAGGGCGAGTGATCTACAAAATATGAGTCAGAGAGGGGTGGGGAGTAAGATTCAAAATTAGGATTAGGGATCTTATCAGAGCGGATAAGCAAGCAACGTGGGATTATAAAATCCCATTGTATTTATTTTCAGCTCCCTCGGCAGATTGTTCCTGGGCTCAGGTATTTAGACATACTGGGGGACGGAGATATGAGACAGGGGGGGGCTGGACGTCCAGATGGAGGATAAGAAGGTATAACGACATCCCCATGGAGATGGTAGTAACGATAGTAAAAGTCACTAAAGAGGACATGAAAATAACTTACTGGGCTTTCGCGGACAAATACGGATGGGATACTTGTCTAAGATTACATTTGATGGAGTCAAAAGATATGGAAAGCACAGGTGCTGTCATTAATCCACTAACAGCAATAGACCGATTAAATCAGTCAAGGGATGACGGAGTCAATTCGACTAACCCGTCCACTATGAAAGATTTTCTCCTCCAAGAATGGAACAATGGGGAAGTGGAGGGGGTCCCTGATGATAATCTCTGGTTAAAGTGGATGAAATACACCGCTAGGGCCTTGGGGGAGACCAATTGTTATGCATGCTCCATTGGGCGATCGACAATGTTGACCGCCCCAATGCCAAAGGCAATGTTTCCCTGTGTATTAGACCTGGGGTCCAATCAAAAAGAGCCAAATTGCACAGGGATTGGGCTGGCAAAATTGACATACTGGGCCAGCCCACCTAGATTCACTTTAACTCCTGGCGAATACCAGTGTTACAGACATAGAAATGGCACCCGTAACTTGGGTGATTTTGATGGCTGTAAGGAGATAATTAATGTGACTGATTTAGATAAGGAAGGGAGGAAAAAAAATTAGGAGCCTAACCATCCCTCTGACTGATGTGTGGTGGGCATGCACTCACAAAGGGAGCATTTGGCAGACATTACCAGAAGGATGGGTGGGTACTTGTGCACCAGTATTGTTGGTCCAACCTGTAAGAATTAGTCATCAAAGACCAGTGACAGGAAGAATAATTAGGAGAAAAATAAATATAAGTCAGGAAGGAAATAGCCCAATTTGGATAGATGGTATAGGCATCCCCAGGGGTGTTCCAGACGAATACAGAGCTATGAATCAAATATGGGAGAGTTTTACTACAACATTTTTCTGGTGGGTGACAATAAACAAAAATATGGATTGGATAAATTATATCTATTACAACCAACAATGATTTATTGACCAGACTAGAGATGCAGTAAAGGGGATCTCTGAGCGATTATCCGCCATCCCGCTCATAACTTAGTAGAGGTTGGTTCTAGATCAGGCAGAAAGGGCCGGTGTCTATAGAAAGATAAGCCATTGTTGCATATTTATCCCTAACAACACCACACTGGATGGGACGGTCACCAGAGCTCTTGCAGGATTAACTGCGCTAAGTAAACAATGGGCTGAAAACTCAGGAATTAGTACATCTTGGACAGGATGGTTTGATACCATGTTTGGTAAATGGAAAACCATAGCAGTAACCATTTTAGGGGCAGTCAGTGTTTGTATGGGAATTCTTGTATTATGTGGTTGTTGTCTTGTTCCCTGTGTCCGAGGATTGGTGAGCAAGGCGTTGGTGAATGCAGTATCTCACCAAATGATAAGAGATGGACCGACTCGGACTCTGACCAGGAGAGCGGGAAATACGATCCTCCAGGCTTGGGGGATAACGACGACTTTGACCCTGAAAGACCGCAATTGGATGAAACGTTTATTGGTTCTGATGTATGAAGGTCATAGGGAAAATCCTAAAAAGAAGACCTATGATTGGAAGTAGATAAATAGAACTGATCTCTGAGATTAAACATGTTTGTAAATACATTTATCCTGAAGATGAAACCATTTAGTCAAAAGGGTGGATTGATAGATTAATTTGTGTATTAAAATGACTAAAGGATTTCACCCCAAATACAGTAGAAATGTGTATGCGATATTCGAATGATCATGTAGTGTCAACCCACTAACAGAGGGGGTACTAAACATTCAAGGGTAAAGGAGAAAGCGGGAACTGTTTAAAAAAGCCACCTAAAGGTGGGAGGAGCATAGTGCCTTTGTTTGTCAAGAGGTATAAAAACAGTATGTATGTGTTTTTAGGGCCAGAGCTCTCTCCATGAATAAAAATACAGATAAGACTTGTGGGTTGTGGACCTTGAATCATTGATGATTAAAACCAGAGCCTTACAACCTCTGGTAATGATTCAAGCTTAGGTTGAATTAGAGATAGAAATTCACATGACAAGTACCTAGGTGGTTGCCTGGGGCAGAGGGGCCGTGAGAGAATTTTACTGTCTTGATTGATGGATGGATATTTGGAAAGAAGGCTGCCAGACAGGTTTTTCGCTCTCACACGCCATAAAGATTTGTTCATATTTCATAGTAATGTATTCACACTTCATAAAGATTTGTTCATATTTCATAGAAAGGTATTTACACTCCAGAGAAAAGTGTTTTTGGTTTATTGTTAAAGATACTCAATAAGATAAATAGTTACTTGTCATAATCCTATTCTTTTTGTTTTCGAGACTTTTAGTTAGTCTCGAAGGGGGGAAATATGTAGTGTATTAAGATTATGACTTTGATAAGGTTTTAAGTGGAACTTGAGAGGATGTTTATTTAGAAGAAAGAGAGCCGTTTTTAGGGTGATGCCCCATACAAGACAGGGGATTGGACAGTAGAGGGAGCCACCCATATTTTGGGGAAGATTATATATACTGGGTTTAAACGAAGAAGAGCAGAGCAGACATTGCAATTTGGGAACCACTGCTCTCCGGGTGATCTGGACACCTGTACACTTATGCTGAAATCTTGTGATATGAATAAAACTTATGATCAAAGTTCAGTATAAGCGGACTCCTTTGTTACAGCAATAATTAGCAACTTTGACTCGACACTACAATATCCTCTGAGATTTTAGCTAAAAGCTGATGTATGGGGCTGAAATGTAACCACTCTCATTTATAGACTGAGCTATGAATGGACGGACTGATCAACCATTGGATGGAAATTATAGTTTTAACCATGTTTTGAAGCTGTACAGTGTTTTTTAAAAGTAATTACAGTACATTGTTTACAAACAATGGAGTAAAACAAGATCTTATTTTGGGTTCTTATGGTGGAAAACAGTTGAATTTAACAATAATCAATGGCTATATAATTAATTTAAAAGTCCAATAATCGATGCACCAATCAAATCAATTTCATAGTAATTTGCTTCATACAGGTGGCATTTGAACTGGTGCTGGACAAGAGACGCGTAGCCTACAGCAGTAACATGGCCAATTAATTCTTTAAATAGACTACTTTGCATTTGTTTCGTTTTTTTTGCATTTGGTTTCGCAGGAGGGATCTTTTACACCTCAGATTGACCAGGATCAAAGTAAATAATCAACTAAATGATGCTAAATTGTGTATTAATCAATAGCATAGTAGCCTACAGTAGCTATAGAATGAACAATGTAAGGTTGAAAATAAAATAATAACGACAGAAACATTTTACTTTCGATCCCCATGAAGCCACAAGATTTTATCTGACCGGTTTTGCAAGGTGACACGTGAACTACAAAACTGTGCAGACTGTAGTAGACTAGGCTAACCTATGTGGCATTGGTAGCCTATTTCATTAGCTCATCTATCACTATTGATATCAGTTTATTAGGTACACCACCTCGTTCACTAAAATGAAGCGTGATTCCTCGATCCAGAGAACTCGTTTCCACTGCTCCAGAGTCCAATGGCAGCGAGCTTTACACCACTCCAGCAGATGCTTGGCATTGCGCATGGTGATCTTAGGCTTGTATGTGGCTCCTCGGCCATGGAAACCCATTTCATGAAGCTCCCAACAAATAGTTATTTTGGAACTCTGTAGTGAGTGTTGCAACTGAGGACAGACTTTTTTTACGCGCTACGCACTTCACACGCAGCGGTCCTGTTCTGTGAGCTTGTGTGGCATACCACTTCACAGCTGAGTAGTTGTTGACACATCACAATAACAGCACTTACAGTTGACCGGGGAAGCTGTAGTAGGCCAGAAATGTGAAGAATGCTGTGGTAGACATGGTGGTTAAGTGTGCCATGAATTCTAAATAAATCACAGACAGTGTCACCAGCAAAGAACCCCCACACCATCACATCTCCTCCTCTATGCTTCAGGATGGGCCCACACATCGGAGATCATCCGTTCACATACTCTGCGTCTCACAAAGATACGGCGGTTGGAACCAAAAATCTCAAATTTGGACTCATCAGACCAAAGGACAGATTTCCACTGGTCTAATGTCCATTGCTCGTGTTTCTTGTTCCAAGCAAGTCTGTTCTTATTATTGGTGTCCTTTAGTAGTGGTTTCTTTGCAGCAATTCGACCATGAAGGCCTGATTCACACAGTCTCCTCTGAACAGTTGATGTTGAGATGTGTCTGTTACTTGAAATCTGTGAAGCATTTATTTGGGCTGCAGTTTCTGAGGCTGGCAACTCTAATGAACTTATCCTCTGCAGCAGAGGTAATGATGGATTGTTGTTTCTCTTTGCTTATTTGTGCTGTTCTTGCCATAATATGGACTTGGTCTTTTACCAAATAGGGCTATCTTCTGTATACCACCCCTATCTTGTCACAACACAACTGATTGGCTCAAATGCATCAAGAAGGAAAGAAATTCCACAAAATAACTTTTAACAAGGCACACCTGTTAATTGAAATGCATTCCAGGTGACTACCTCATGAAGCTGCTTGAGAGAATAACAAGAGTGTGCAAGGCTGTATTCAAGGCAAAGGGTGGCTACCTATAAGAATCTCAAATATAAAATATATTTGTTTAACACTTTTTTGGTTACTGCATGATTCCATATGTGTTAATTCATAGTTGTGATGTCTTCACTATTATACTACAATGTAGAAAATAGTCAAAATAAAGAAAAACCCTGGAATGAGTAGGTGTGTCCAAACTTTTGACTGGTACTGGACCTTAGCAGAAAGTTTGAAAATGGTTTACAGTAGTTACTACAAATGTTATTATAAAGAGTAATTAATATGACAGCCACAAAATGACATACGATCAAGGGCTTCTCCCTCCTCTATTATTAGTTTCATAATCTGATAATATGTGAAGCATGACTCAGGTGGAAGGTGGGAGGTTTTCTAACATCCACTCACCAATCTACTCCCCATGACTCAATCTTACTGTTCACTGCTGTGGTTCAAACTGGATGCACCTGTTTTAATGTTTGCAACACTACTAACTACACTGGAGAGATGAATCATCAACTGATATGAGCATTTTGACTTTCTCCTAACCCCAATTAATTTTATTTTTTCAAGATAGCAAACAAATAACATTGTATTTTGTTAAGACATGATAAGATACTCATTTTAGAAGAGGGCAAAGGACTCTTTATTGTCCATGTCACTGGAATGGTAGATTGACCTTTCTACTGTACGTATAGTGTAGTTACTGTTTTGCCTTACCCTTCCCTATCTACAAATGATTGTTTACTACTGTTAAATACTTATTGTGGTTGTGCACTTACTCATTTGCTTGAGTGCCCTGCTTTTTTAAGGCTAACAAAATAAAATATAAAATAAATTTTCATTATATGTTTTTTCATTATTAAATGTTTTTTTTTTTCTGTAATATTTTTAACTTTGTACGGATTTCATAATTGTGGGTATTTCTTCCACTGTGGTTTTTATATTTACAGTACCTACTGTGTATTTTGTGCTTGCTACATTATACTTATTTGGATGCACTCATTGCTTGATCATCAGCAAAATTATTGAATTGTTCATTGTAATTGTAGATGTTACATTTTAGATGTTTAAGCAACTTTAAATAAGGTGAAGATTCCTTTCTCAATGACCATGAGTGTACCTGACTCATCAAATTGTATTATGGAATGTAAATGGAAAATGTGAAATAAGAATTATATAATTTGTAATAACCAGAAATATGTGAAAACTGTGGAAAAAATAAGCAAGTCTAATATGCATATGGAATTATATTGGTGCAGGCACCTGATTTTACCATATACCTAGCAACACCCTTAAACTGTGACTATGTTCATGATGTAACATGACCTCATGTGCCATAATGCTCAGGGAGATTAACAGACACTAAACCAAGTGAATAAGGCTGGGATTCAATCATTGCAGATTTTCTGCTACTTCTCTCAGGTTGTGTATGCTGTATCAGAGGTGCCTGCATATTATGGCTGATATACTTGTCTGCTTCCTATCACAACCCTGTGCACTCAAATAATGACATTTTATTGACATTGTCATTGGATAGTATGCAGCCACTCCCATCCTAACTTTCCTTTGTATTTCCAATATGAATTGTTTGTTATTTTGTGGACTTTGATACGTGATCCACATTGATGGAATTCTGCCTAAATTAGCTCTGTTGATACACTTACAGAAACTCCACCCTTTTGCCACAAGAGGGCAGTGTCTTGTTTTAGCGAGAGAGACAGAGGGAGAGGCTGGGGGGGGGTTCCAATAGTCTTCAGTTCCAATAGTTCTAAATATGCAACTAATTAAGTATCATTAAAATAAATTAGTCATTTAGCAGATGCTCTTATCCAGAGCGACTTACAGGAGCAATTAGGGTTAAGTGCCTTGCTCAAGGGCACATCAACAGATTTTTCACCTAGTCGGCTCGGGGATTAGAACCAGCGACCTTTCGGTTACTGGCACAACGCTCTTAATCACTAAGCTACCTGCCGCCCATTTGCACTAGTCTTTATAATTTAATTAAATGAATTTGACTTCACTGAAAGTTGAATGGTTCTGTGTAATATAGTGTGAAAGGGGAGCTGAGGGAACACCCTGTGTGAAAGACCTGATTTGATGTACATACAGTGCATTCGGAAAGTATTCAGACCCCTTGACTTTTTCCACATTTTGTTACGTTACAGCCTTATTCAGAAATATATTAAATTGTTTTTTTCCCCTCATCAATCTACACACAATACCCCATAATGACAAAGGAAAAACAGGTTATAATTTTTGCAAATTTATTTTTAAAAAATCTAACTGAAATATCACATTTACATGAGTATTCAGACCCTTTACTCAGTACTTTGTTGAAGCACCTTTGGCAGCGATTACAGCCTTGTGTCTTCTTGGTTATGATGCTACAAGCTTGGCACACCTGTATTTGGGGAGTTTCTCCCATTCTTCACTGCAGATCCTCTCAAGCTCTGTCAGGTTGGATGGGGAGCGTTGCTGCACATCTATTTTCAGGTCTCCAGAGATATTCGATCGGGTTCAAGTCCGGGCTCTGGCTGGGCCACTCAAGGACATTCAGAGACTTGTCCCGAAGCCACTCCTGTGTTGTCTTGGCTGTGTGCTTAGGGTCGTTGTCCTGTTGGAAGGTGAACCTTTGCCCCAGTCTGAGGTCCTGAGCAGGTTTTCATCAAGGATCTCTCTGTACTTTCCTCTGTTCGTCTTTCCCTCGTTCCTGACTAGTCTCCCAGTTGCTGGCGCTGAAAAACATCCCCACAGCATAATGCTGCCACCACCATGCTTCACCGTAGGGATAGTGCCATGTTTCCTCCAGACGTGACGCTTGGCATTCAGGCCAAAGAGTTCAATCTTGGTTTCTTCAGACCAGAGAATCTTGTTTCTCATGGTCTGAGAGTCTTTAGGGGCCTTTTGGCAAACTCCAAGCGGTCTGTCATGTGCCTTTTACTGAGGAGTGGCTTCTGTCTGGCCACTCTACCATAAAGGCCTGATTGGGGGAGTGCTGCAGAGATGTTTGTCCTTCTGGAAGGTTCTCCCATCTCCACAGAGGAACTCTAGAGCACTGTCAGAGTGACCATCGGGTTCTTGGTCACCTCCCTGACCAAGGCCCTTCTCCCCTGATTGCTCAGTTTGGCCGGGCGGCCAGCTCTAGGAAGAGTCTTGATGGTTCCAAACTTCTTCCATTTAAGAATGATGGAGGCCACTGTGTTCTTGGGGACCTTGAATGCTGCCAAATTTTTTTGGTACTCTTTCCCAATCCTGTCTCAGAGCTCTACAGACAATTTCTTCGACCTCGTGGCTTGGTATTTGCTCTGACATGCACTGTCAACTGTGGGACCTTATTTATATATACAGGTGTGTGCCTTTCCAAATCATGTCCAATCAATTGAATTTACCACAGGTGGACTCCAATCAAGTTGTAGAAACATCTCAAGGATGATAAATGGAAACAGGACACACCTGAGCCCAATTTCGAGTCTCATAGCAAAGGATCTGAATACTTATGTAAATGTAATATTTCTTCTTTTTTTTTTATACATTTGCAAAAAATTCTAAAAACCTGTTTTTGCTTTGTCATTATGGTACAGATTGCTGATGATTTAAAAAAAATGTAATCCATTTTAGAATAAGGCTGTAACGTAACAAAATGTGGAAAATGTCAAGGGGTCTGAATACTTTCCGAAGGCACAGTGGGTTCCCCCTCTTTAAAATTGGGGAAGACCCCCCTCCCACACTCTACTCTATACGCTGGTCTCTATCCCTATACAGCACGGTACAGGTTGAATCACACACCCTTTCATATCATATATCTTAAGTTACTACTGTATTGTGCAAGCAGTGAGCTGCTGGCTCACTAGCTAAGGGCTCGATTCAATCTACTCAGGACTATAATGTTTTATATTCCCTTTGTTTTTAACTTTTCTACCATGAGTGCGGCAGGTAGCTAAGTGGGTAAGAGCGTTGTGCCAGTAACCGAAAGGTCGCTGGTTCTAATCCCCGAGCTGACTAGGTGAAAAATCTGTCGATGTGCCCTTAAGCAAGGCACTTAACCCTAGTTGCTCCTGTAAGTCGCTCTGGATAAGAGTGTCTGCTAAATGACTAAAACAAAAATGAATTAGGTCTACTGTATGTACAGCTTATGCAAGTATAAAGATTTATATTAATGTGTAACTTTGTCGCTGTAATAATCGGAACTAAATCAATTTCCTAACAACTTTGGTTGGTACTGCAATAAAGTATTGAATCTTGAATGCTTCCTTGGAAAGTTAATCATGGCAGAGATGTTGCAATAAGAGAGGCTATGTATAGAAGGGGTAAGTAATTGGATCTGTTACTATGCTACCTGTGTAGTGTATAGATTGTCATTGAATGGTTAATGTTGGGTAGGGGGAAGGCCCTCTGACTCAAACCAGTGCACATTCAAGCTGGAAAAATTGCTTTTCTTAGGAAATAGAAACTTACAGGAGTTTATACAGAAATATATTAATGTACATGTGCACACAACTAACAAACACACACATTTAAGGTTTCATTCGAATCCAGATTTTTTTGTGTGAATTAGGCTATGTCATATGATCTTCCAGGAGATATATCTTAAAATGGATAGTTCAAGATTTTGGCAATGAAGCCCTTTATCTACAGTGCCCTCTGTAATTATTGGGACAGTGAAGCATTTTTTATTATTTTGGCTCTATACTCCAAAAGTTTGGATTACCAATTACTATGAGGTTAAAGTATAGATTCTCAGCTTTTATTTGAGGGTATTAGTGTACATATTGGATGGACCATTTAGAAATGTGTATTATACATAGTCCCCCTATTTCACGGCACCAAAAGTATTGGGACAATTGGCTTGACAGGTGTTTCTGGTTTATTAGGTGTGTTCTGTCACATGATTTGTGCAGGTTGTGTAGGTTTTGCGTTTGCCTTTGAAGACTGCTATTGGTGTCTGTCGACATAAGGACCAAAAAGGTGTCAATGAAAGTCAAGGAAGCCATTATGAGGCTGAAACATTTTGGGGAAAAAATTAATCAGAAACATAACTAAAACTTTAGGCTTACCAAAAACAACAGGCCCAGACGTCAGCCCCTCTCCAGGTTCGGGGTCTCCCCCACCAAGGTCCAGACAGGGCTTGGTGCATCGTGGGAGGAAGGAGAGGGGAAGCATCGCGCCGAGGTCCAGACCAGACCAGGGGCGCAACGGGGAGGCAGAGAGGGAGAGGTCGTCAAGCCCGAAGCCGGAGCCGCCTCCGAGGCTGAATGTCCACCCGGACCCTCCCCTAATGAATCAGGTTGGTGCGTCCGGAGTACGCACCTTTGGGGGGGGATACTGTCACGCCCTGACCTAGAGAACTCTGGTTGGTTGGGTCAGGGTGTGAGTTCAGTTTGAGATCTATGTTATTGTATTTATATGTTGGATTCTAGTATTGTTAGGCCTACTGCTGCTAGGTAGCTCTCTCTCTGCTCTCTCCCTCCCCTCTGTCTGTCCTTGATTGCAGGAGTGAAGTCTGGTGTGCGGGAGTCAGGGTTCCAGCTGCAGCTCATTCACCATAATCACCTCAGCCTTTAAGACCCGGTCAAACTTACCACTCATCGTCAGATCATAGTCAAGACGACCATGTTAGTCTCGCTGCCGACTCAACCTGTTTATTTTTGCTCTTTGTGTTTTGGCCTGTTCTATTTACTTTTTCTCCTGTGCCACAGATATTTGGAACCTGACTCCTGCCTCCGCTTCACTCCTGCCACCACCATCCTGCTCTCCACTACCGGACCTCTCTTTTGGACTCACCACGGACACTAGGACATTACGGTACCACACCTGCCCTGACCTGGATCTGTTACCCTCCCTGTAACCTGGACTTGCTCTTCCCCTATTATTGGAAACCTGGACTATTGAACATTTTAAATAAACCTGTTAAACCTTCTCTGGCTTGGTGTACTTGTCTGCATTTGGGTTCTAATACTGGTAAATCATAACAAGTATTTGTATTTCTATGTTTGGCCGGGTGTGATTCCCAATCAGAGGCAGCTGTCGCTCGTTGTCTCTGATTGGGGATCATACTTAGGTAGCCTGGTTGCCTACCTTAGTTGTGGGATCTTGTTTGGTTTGTTGTGTGTATAGCCCATAGGACTTCATGTTTTTGTTATTTTGTCAAGTGTTTATTCTTATTAATAAACATGTACGCATACCATGCTCTCAACGATCGTGACAGTCACGAAGCAAAAACGTTTGGGAACCCCTGTGCTAAAGTACAAGCAAATGCCTCCAAACTCATTGGACTGCGCTTCTTCATACAGCAAGACAATAACCCCAAACATACTGCCATAGAAACTAAGGAGTTTTTCAGGGACAAAAAGTGGAAAGTTCTCGACTGGCCAAGTCAATCTCCAGATTTAAATCCAATTGAACATGCATTTCATTTGCTGAAGATGAGACTTAAGGCAAAAAGACCTCAAGACAAACAACAACTGAAGATGGCTGCAGTACAGACCTGGCACAGCATCACCAGAGAAGATACCCAACGTCTGGTGGGTCAATGGGTTGCAGACTTCAGGCAGTTAATGACAAAAATAACGGGTTAAATGCATTAAAAAAATAATGTTTCCTGATCTTTCTTATATCACTCAGATATAGGACAAACACTTCAGAACAAACTTCCTTTAGATATTTAATTTTTTGGGGGGGGTCTATATGTTGTTCCATGTAGTGAATCTGTTATTCAATGTGTTTGTATGGCAGTAAGGCCCAAAATATATATATTTTTTAAATCAAATAGCAAAATGATCCTTGGTATGACCTTCTTAAAACAATTCCACATAGCTAAGTAGAATCAGTTACTGGCCCAATGCTCTTAACCACTAGGCTTCCTGCTGTCCCAGCTGAAGTAGAAGTACTGGCTTTATGTGTCTCCTGGACCAAGAGAGGGTCTAGTTTGCAAAAATTGCCGAAGACCCCAGCCTCCCATGTCATAGACTGTTCTCTCTGCTACCGCATGGCAAGCGGTACCAATGCACCAAGTCTGGAACCAACAGGACCCTGAACAGATTCTACATCCAAGCCATAAGACTGCTATATAGTTAGTTAAATAGTTAACCAAATGTTTGACTCATCACATAAGCTGCAGCTACTGTTTACCATCTGTCACTTTATTCCTAGTTATACGTACATATCTACATTTTAGTCATTTAGCAAACGCTCTTATCCAGAGCAACTTACAGTTAGTGAATACATATTTTTTTATACTGGCCCCCCGTGGGAATCGAACCCACAACCCTGGCATTGCAAACACCATGCTCTATCAACTGAGCTACATCCCTGCCGGCCATTCCCTCCCCTACCCTGGACCAATTGTGCGCCGCCCATGAGTCTCCCGGTCGCAGCCGGCTGCGACAGAGCCTGGATTCAAACCAGGATCTCTAGTGGCACAGTTAGCACTGCGATGCAGTGCCTTAGACCACTGCGCCACTCAGGAGTACCTCAATGAGCTCATACCCCTGCACATGGACTCGGTACTGGTACCTCTGGTATATAGCCAAGTTATCGTTACTCATTGTGTGTATTTTATCACTATGTGTTTTACTTTTCTATTATTTCTCTATTTTCTTTCTCTCTGCCTTGTTGGGAAGTGCCCATAAGTAAGCACTTCACTGTTAGTCTACACCTGTTGTTTACGAAGCATTTGACAAATAACATTTTATTTTATTTGAAGTTGAACCAGTGCTATTATGGGCAAGAGCTTATTGACCAGGGCTATACAAGGTATGGTCCCTATACAAATGATTTTGTGCAAATGGGTCAATCAATGACATTGGCACGACACACAACGCTTTATCTGTCTGCACCACCCTTCCCTGCCCAATACAACACTAAAGTTACAAAATTAAAAAAAAGTCATACACCTACATTAATTGCAGTAGTAGCATTAGCATACATTGGACACAAGACCAAATACCTTCAGCAGTCTCTGACACAGTTCCCAGGCTATGACCCACCTGATAGTCAATGTGTACAGGATCTCATTGTCATTTCCATCATCACCCAAAAATTAGAGAGAATTTCACAGACCTGTCTCCTTTATTTCTCACTGCAGCTTAATCTCTACCAAATTACAACGTTTAGGCGTCTCTGCTCTACTGACAGTAAGACCCGTGTACACAGATTACTCTGAACCGGGTCTGCGGCCGTACAGTGACGGTTTGCCATTCATGCATTTTGTGTAAGTCACAGTCATCTTGGTAGTGGTTCCTCTGAAGTACTCAGACTCAAGCGTTTACCGTGTTGTACTGTAACAACGCAGCATTGTAGCATCACATTCAGTGGTGGTGACCTTATCACTGCTGTTAACATCTCACCTGCTACTCCTGCTTTTCTTTCATGGACTCTTTGATTCATTCAGAGACAATATACAACTGTTTCTAACAGAAACAAGTATGTGTTTCAAGAGACTCAGATCAAAGAAGGGAGAACTAACAGTGAGTTTGTCTCGTCTGAATGATGAGTGAAATATAAGTGTTGTCATCCAGGTCACCTGGGACTAGGAGAACTGGAATAAATATCTGTAGCAAAGTGACAGATGTGCTGAATGGACGACCATGTCAGCAACCATACAGACATTCCACATACATTGGTTTGGTTGATAAAGGCTAGACACACACACACTCCAGTGACACATACCAGTGAGTCAGCATAGACGCATGGCGAGTGTAGTGAACGTTAAACTGACAGTAGAGGAGTAGCAGGTGTTAGGGGGTGGGATGTGGGGGAGATGTACTCTTGCTATTACTGTATAAGAGACAGTAAAGAGCAGCCTCATATACCATCTCTCGCTGTCTCTGCCCGGTATCTGAAAGGGTGACATTTCTGTGTTTGGTTAGAGGGACCACTCATACTCACTTACAGCCACATAGAGTAGACCAGACAGTCCGGTGGTTTGAGTTCAACTCATTTCAACACCAAACAGTGAAGCAGTCTCAGAGCATGACACACAAGCTCTAACTCTTGCACTCTTGCGCTCTCTCTCTTGCTCTCTTGCTCTCCCTCTCTCTCTCTCTCTCTATTCAAAGGGCTTTATTGGCATGGGAAACATATGCCAAAGCAAGTGAAATGGATAAACAAAAGTGAAATAAACAGTAAATAAACAGTAAATAAACAGTAAATATTACACACACACAAGTTCCAAGAGATTAAAGTAATTTCAAATGTCAAATGTCTATATACAGTGTTGTAACAATGTGCAAATAGTTCATCTACAAAAGGGGAAAATAAATAAACAAATATGGGTTGTATTTACAATGGTGTTTGTTCTTCACTGGTTGCCCTTTTCTTGTGGCAGGTCACAAATCTTGCTGCTGGGATTGCACACTGTGGTATTTCACCCAATAGATATGGGAGATTATCAAAATTGGATTTGTTTTCAAATTCTTTGTGGGTCTGTGTAATCTGAGGGAAATATGTGTCTCTAATTTGGTCATACATTTGGCAGGAGGTTAGAAAGTGCAGCTCAGTTTCCACCTCATTTTGTGGACAGTGTGCACATAGTCTGTCTTCTCTTGAGAGCCAGGTCTGCCTACGCCGGCCTTTCTCAATAGCAAGGCTATGCTCACTGAGTCTGTACATAGTCAAAGCTTTCCTTAGGTTTGGGTCAGTCACACTGGTCAGGTATTCTGCCACTGTGTACTCTCTGTTTAGGGCCAAATAGCATTCTAGTTTGCTCTGTTTTTTTGTTAAGTCTTTCCAACCATGTGTCAAGTAATTATCTTTTTATTTTCTCATGATTTGGTTGGGTCTAATTGTGTTGCTGTCCTGGGGCTCTGTTTGTGTTTGGAACAGAGCCCCAGGACCAGCATGCTTAGGGGACTCTTCTCCGTGTTCATCTCTCTGTAGGTGATGGCTTTGTTATGGAAGGTTTGGGGGTGGTTGGGTGGGTGGGCCTCTCTCTCTCTCTCTCTCTCTCTCTCTCTCTCTCTCTCTCTCCTCTCTCCCTCTCTCCCTCTCTCCCTCCCCCCCTCCATGGGAAACATATGTTTAAATTGCCAAAGCAATGTTAACCCCAACAACAGGAGTGCTTGATGATGACTAACTAAGGGCAAGGTGACCACCAACACCTTTATCATTTCAAATGGAATGCCTACTGAACTTCATCATGGCATTTGTGTTACTTCTGTTTCAAACAGGCAACATGCACATCCAGAGTCAAAGTGTTATGAACGTTATAAGGATGAAAGGCTCTTCAGAATGTTACATTTTGGATCAATGAAAGCACATGATCAGTTATCTTCTCTGCTGAAAAAAAGTTGTCCCGTAAAACCACAATTTCTAAATGCATCTTATCTTTGCATGGACCTATAGAGAAGAGGATTAGGCAGGGAACCCCAAATAAGGGTTTGACACTAAAGTTGACATGGTTTCCCCACGTGTGTGTCATCGTTGCTATGTCTGTCTCGGAAAGCCATTGGGCAGATATGCAAAAACAGGCGTTAGGGGTGAAGGGGTAGGGGTGAAAGGGAAACCACTGGACCATTCAGATGGTTTAGTGTCCCTCTCACCCACCCACTCTCTTAGTAATATTGAAAAAACATCAGGCATAGTACAGAACAAATGATTGGTCAAGACTCTCCATACTACAGTATGTCTTCTCAACACAATGGAGGTTAATTTAAAGGCCCAATGCAGACGTTTTATATCAATATCAAATCATCAAGTAATTTACCACCTGGTGATGTCACCAGGCAAGCCATGCAAAACCTGCTGGTTAGGTCCTGTGTAGATTTAGTATTTTCAACCATCAGGAAACTATCAGGAAATAACAATGATCAAATTTCTTCACACTTTTACAGTGTTAGTTTCATCAGCTGTACAATATGATACAAAATACAGAAAAACTGAATTTGGACTGAACTGGTCCTTTAATCAACATAAATATCTTTGAAAAACAGAGCCTTACATTTCCAAGCTTCACTACTGTATTACGTATTACTACAGATGCTGCATGCATTGTAAAGAGCGCAAGGTCTGACTATTGACCCCACAGAAGTAGCCATTGACCCCACAGATGTCTATATCAGTAATGATCATAGTTTTCACATCAGCCATCTCACACGCACATGAAATGCTGCACCATCAGGCTGATGTGTGTGCTATTTCAGGTACACAGGTTTTAGCTGGGTTCTATGTTGTTACGGCCTCTCCGGCCTCTCTAGCCTCCAACATTTACATTTACATTTTAGTCATTTAGCAGACGCTCTTATCCAGAGCGACTTACAGTTTTAGTGAGTGCATACATTTTTCATACCACATGACCAAAGGTATGTGGACACCTGCTCGTCGAACATCTAATTCCATGCATTAATATGGAGTTGGTGCCCCCTTTGCTGCTATAATTGCCTCCACTCTTCTGGGAAGTCTTTCCACTAGATGTTGGAACATTGCTGCAGGGACTTGATCAATTCAGTCAGCCACAAGAGCATTAGTGAGGTCGGGCACGGATGTTGGGCGATTAGGCCTGGCTCACAGTCGGCGTTCCAATTCATCCCGAAGGTGTTCGATGGGGTTGAGGTCAGGGCTCTGTGCAGGCCAGTCAAGTTCTTCCACACAGATCTCGACAAACCATTTCTGTACGGACCTCGCTTTGTGCATGGGGGCATTGTCATGTTGAAACAGGAAAGGGCCTTCCCCAAACTGTTACCACAAAAATGGAAACAGAATTGTCTAGAATGTCATTGTATGCTGTAGCGTTAGAATTTCCCATTACTGGAACTAAAGGGGCCTAATCCAAACCATGAAAAGCAGCCCCAGACAATTATTCCTCCTCCACCAAACTTTACATTTGGCACTATGCATTGGGGCAGGTAGCGTTCTCCTGGCATCCGCCAAACCCAGATTCGTCCGTCGGACTGCCTGATGGTGAAGCGTGATTCATCACTCCAGAGAACGTGTTTCCACTGCTCCAGTCCAATGGCAGCGAGCTTTACACCACTCCAGCCACGCTTGGCATTGCGCATGGTGATTTTAGGCTTGTGTGCGACTGCTCAGACATGGAAACCCATTTCATGAAGCTCCCAACGAACAGTTATTGTGCTGACATTGCTTCCAGAGGCAGTTTGGAAAATCGGTAGTGAGTGTTGCAACCGAGTACAGGTGATTTTTACGTTCTACGCGCTGCAGCACTCGTCAGTCCCATTCTGTGAGCTTGTGTGGCCTACCACTTCGCGGCTGAGATGTTGTTACTCCTAGACGTTTCCACTTCACAATAACAGCACTTGACCGGGGCAGCTCTAGCAGGGCAGAAATTTGACGAACTGACTTGTTGGAAAGGAGGCATCCTATGACAGTGCCACGTTGAAAGTCACTGAGCTAATCAGTAAGGCCATTGTCCTGCCAATGTTTGTCAATGGAGAATGCATGGCTGTTAACTCAATTTTATACACCTGTCAGCAACGGGTGTGGCTGAAATAGCCGAATCAACTAATTTGAAGGGGTGTCCACATACTTTTAGATAGGTACACAAAACACACAATTAATATGGTTTAAAAGTACAAAACGTTTCCCTGCGTTAGCGCATTCGGAAAGTATTCAGACCCCTAGACCCTTTCCACATTTTGCCACGCTACAGCCCCACTCCAAAACTGATTAAATTGTTGTTTTTTCATCAATCTACACACACACACACACACACACACACAAAGTAAAAACATTTAATTTTTTGTAAATATATAAATTAGAAACTGAAATATGTACATTTACATAATCACATTTACATAAGTATTCAGACCATTTACTGAGTACTTTGTTGAAGCACCTTTGGCAGCGATTACAGCCTCCAGTCTTCTTAGGTATGACGCTACAAGCTTGGCACACCTGTATTTGGGAAGTTTCTCCCATTCTTCTCTGCAGATCCTCTCAAGCTCTGTCAGGCTGGATTGGGTGCTTCGCTGCACAACTATTTTCAGGTCTCTCCCGAGATGTTCGATCGGGTTCAATTCCGGACTTTGGCTGGGCCACTCAAGGACATTGAAACTTGTCCCGAAGCCACTCCTGCATTGTCTTGGCTGTGTGCTTAGGGTCGTTGTCCTGTTGGAAGGTGAACCTTCGCCCCAGTCTAAACTCCTGAGCGCTCTGGACCAGGTTGTCATCAAGGATCTCTCTGTACTTTGCTCCGTTCCATCTTTCCCTCTATCATGACTAGTCTCCCAGTCCCTGCCACTGAAAAACATCCCCACAGCATGATGCTGACACCACCATGCTTCACCGTAGGGATGGTGCCAGGTTTCCTCCAGACGTGACACTTGGCATTCAGGCCAAATAATTCAATCTTGGTTTCATCAGACCAGAGAATCTTGTTTCTCATGGTCAGAGTCCTTTAGGTGCCTTTTGGCAAACTCCAAGCAGACTGTCATGTGCCTTTTACTGAAGAGTGGCTTCCGTCTGGCCACTCTACCATAAAGGCCTGATTGGTGGAGTGCTGCAGAGATGGTTGTCCTTCTGGAAGGTTCTCCCATCTCCACAGAGGAACTCTGGAGCTCTGTCAGAGTGACCATCGGGTTCTTGGTCACATCCCTGACCAAGGCCCTTCTCCCCCGATTGCTCAGTTTGGCTGGGTGGCCAGCTCTAAGAACAGTCTTGGTGGTTCCAAAATTCTTCCATTTAAGAATGATGAAGGCCTCAGTGTTCTTGGGAACCTTAAATGTTGCAGAATTGTTTTGGTACCCTTCCCCAGAACTGTGCCTCGACACAATCCTGTCTCGTAGCTCTACGGACAATTCCTTCGTCCTCAGGGCTTGGTTTTTGCTCTGACATGCACTGTCAACTGTGGGACCTCCTATAGACAGGTGTGCCTTTCCAAATCATGTCCAATCAATTGAATTTACCACAGGTGGACTCCAATCAAGTTGTTGAAACATCTCAAGGATGATAAATGGAAACAGGATGCACCTGAGCTCAATTTCGAGTCTCATAGCAAAGGGTCTGAATACTTATGTAAGTAAGGTATTTTATTTTTAATAAATGTGCAAATATTTTAGTTTTCGCTTTGTCATTATGGGGTATTGTGTGTAGATTGATGAGGATTATTTTTTTATTGAATCCATTTTAGAATAAAGCTGTAACGTAACAAAATGTGGAAAAAGGCAAGGGGTCCGAATACTTTCCGAATGAACATCCTGTCAAAGCTAAACAAAGTGCAAATGGTTTTCTCTGAGCACTGTACTTCAGCCCATTAGAACATTTCAGTAACCTGCAACTGTGATATGGGTGGGAAAAAATTAATAAATGTTTGTGCCTTTTAGGATAAGATCATAAATATGATTAAAGAGATTACTCTGGCATAACCTGTGCCTACCTACATTTCAAACTGTCAGTCTCAGCCTAACACATTATTTTGAAATGAAATAATCAACCAAGATCAATAACTTGCCACTTAAAATGTACTTAGTTCCCAAGACAAAATCTTACAGACACTCCAAGTTCAACTCTGTATACTGTACCAACCAATCATATCTCACAAATGCTCCCATGACAGACCAATCAGGGCCAGATGAGGTTAGGAGGAGGGACTGAGAAGAGAGAAGAGGTAACCACCCTTTCCCTTACCTAAACGGAGACCCAGCCAACCCTGTCATTCAACAGCCAGGCCACAATGCGTGTAGGGTCGACACTCTCCACTGTGGGTGGGTTGAGTCACTCGTGAACTGGTGAGTCTCTCCATTGCACTGAACACCTCTGCTTTACTACACTTTCCGTCCCTGCATGGTCTCTCAAGCCGTTCTGCTCAATTTAAAAAATGTCTCTCTCTTTCTCTATCTCCTCTCGGTTGATCCTGTCATCTAGCTGGTGTCTCTGTGGTTTTTAGCTTCAAAAAGTTCCTTGCATGCAACTCCAGCCTTTACATGTGAGTAGAGGAGAGGCCCTCTGGTTTTTCATGTGTTGTCAGAGGATGTTGAAGGTGTGTCAGGTTTTCCCCTTAGCTTTATGGGCTATTGAGGACATGCAGATTTACTTGGGGTAATATTTAGGCCTGCATACTGTAGGCCTAATGTCTGTCTGTAGCCCACTACTGTACGTGTGATATTCAGTAATCATATCACCATCAGTACCTGATTTCTGATGGTACTGTACTGTATGCATATCGCCAGGGAAAGTCTACTCATTCAACTTTGTGGATCGATTAGTTTGTATGGATGGTTGCATTGATGGTGGATCAAGCTGTTGTTAAAGGTGCTACATGTAATATTTCTACCTGCAATAGTCCTAGATGTCAATAATAATAATGCATTTTACTTCTATAGCACATATCAGTAGCAGTAAAGGAACATACAGTCGTGACTCAAATTATTGGCACCCTGATAAAGATGAGCAAAAAAGACTGTATAAAATAAATACAAACTATGCTAATTTTTTTCTAAAATGTTTTATGAGATTGAAGAATACATTGGGATCTTAGACAACTCCTCCATACGGAATCTTTCCAGATCATTGATTTCCTTTGTCTGTGCTTTTGGACTGCCCTCTTCAATTCAAACCACAGGTTTTCAATGGGGTTCAAGTCCGGAGACTGAGATGCCATTGCAAAATGTTGATTTTGTGGTCAATTAACCATTTCTTTGTGGAATTTTATGTGTGCTTGGAGTTATTGTGCTATGGCCAGATGACATGAAAGTAGAACTCTTTGGCCATGCAAGAAGGATGTGATAAACAGAAAAGAACCGCATACCTACTGTAAAATATAGTGGTGGATCTTTGATGTTATGGGGCAATTTTGCTTCCACTGGTCCTGGGGCCCTTGTTAAGGTCAACGGCATCATGAACTTTACCCAGCACCAGGACATTTTAGGCAAAATCCAGGTTGCCTCTGACAGGAAGTTGAAACTTGGCCACAAATGGATCCTTCAGCAAGACAATAACTCCAAGCACACATCATTGAAAACCTGTAGTTTGAATTGAAAAGGGCACTCACTCCATAAGCGCAGATAAAGGATGTCAATGATCTATATGAAAGATTCTGTATGCAGAAGTTGTCTAAGATCCATCCAAGTGTGTTCTCCAATATCATAAAACATTTTAGAATAAGGCTCAGTGCGTTATCCTCACAAAGGGAGCGTGCCAGAGTATTGAAAACAGCGGTGCCGATAATTGTGACCCCTATCTTTTTAAGAAAAAAAAGTTTTTATTGTTAAACAAAATCTCTTTCTGTGAGCAAAATTGTATTAGTAGAAAATAATATAATTTCCAGTTTTTTTCAGCATACAATATAGCTCAGTATTTGTATTATGTATTTTATACAGTATTTTCTGCTCATCTTTATCAAGGGTGACAATCATTTCTGTCATGACTTTGAATGCATTAGAGAAAAATGTGAATAGAATAGAATTGAATTGAATAAAATACCTTATGTCTTACTGGTGGAAATAATAGAATAGAATATACTTTTTTTAAATCACTCATACAGTACTCTAATAAACATTAAATAGTCAAATGAATGAATACGTTGTATAAATTTGCACCCTATAAAGAATTACTGTACCAACAAAGATAGGGATGAAGTGATGCTGGAATAAATAGTACGATAACTGCTAATCTGCAGTTTCACTTACGCATGAACTTCATTGTCATTTTCGAGAAGGGTGGTCAATTTAATTTAATTCAATTAACTTAAAGCAGTTGCTTCTCAACAATAAGACATTCGAAAATTTGATTGTGGGATCCCTCATGTTGTGTAGAGAAAGTTTAGCAAAAACATTTAAATCAGAATATGTTGATTTCTATGATCTGTTGTGTCCCAACCACCAATAACCAGCATTATTGAGCCTTGAATGATTGGCCTTTGTGTGTGTGTCTTGGCAGAGAAAATGTATTCCACATTTGTGGACAATGTGAATCCATTATGTGGTGCATAAATATGATATAGTTAAGCAATAAGGCCAACATACCACGGCTAAGGGCTGTTCTTAGGCATGACGCAACGCGGAGCCGTGGTATATTGGCCATACACCATAAACTCCTGAGGTGCCTTATTGCTATTATAAACTGGTTACAAACATAATTAGAACAGTAAAAATAAATGTTTTGTCATACCCGTGGTATACGGTCTCATATACCACGGCTTTCAGCCAATCAGCATTCAGAGCTCAAACTATCCAGTTTATAATATGACATAATCTATAATAATACAGAGGCCATTATTATTTCCTAAAGCTACAGATTAGGGGTACTAGCAGGGTAGCTGCAGGAAAAGTTCAAGAGATACACAAACAAGAGTACGAGAGCAGGCATCGTATAACAGTTGTCCATGGCCATCAATACATACTATAGTTGAAGAGAAGTTCGTTTTAGTATTTTCACTCTGGGGTCTATAGACCCATTCAGCAAACAAAACACATGTAGTGTGTTTAGCAATATATAAGCAAATAAAGGAATGTATTACTTAAAATAATGAGTTCATACTTTTGGGAGTGGAACTGCCTGACCTTTTCTCCACACTATGTGTGTGTTGGAAAGAGATTAAGCATCAATTACAGTAACGATGACAATAATGTGCTGTCATTTCAGTACCAGTATGTCTACTTCCGATTTTATCGACTGTCGCCGTCGGCAGAAAGAAATGGAGTTACTGTACTGAACAGAGGTTACTATGCCAAAGTGCACCATGGGACATTTCTCTCAGAGAACAGAGGATACACAACCACACAGCACACACATAACTGACCACTTGGATATTTTAATGAAGGGGTTTTAATAAGTTAAAAAATAAAATCTGTTTTAACTTTTATCTTATACCTGTTTTGCAGTGGTGTAAAGTAACTAAGTAAAAATACTTTCAAGTGCTACTTAAGTAGTTTTTTTTTATATCTGTACTTTACTTTACTATTTATATTTTTGACTACTTTTACTCTACCACATTCCTTAAGAAAATATGTAAATTTTACTCCCATACATTTCCCTGACACCCAAAAGTACCCGTTACATTTCGAATGCTCAGGCAGGACAGCAATATGGGACAATTCACGCATCTATCAATTTAACGCGTTGTCATCCCTACTGCCTCTGATCTGGCTGACTAAACACAAACACTGCATTTGTAAATAATGTCTGAGTGTTGGAGTGTGCCCCTGGCTGTCCGTAAATAAGAAAACCAAGAAAATCTTGCCACTTGGTTTGCTTAATATAAGGAATTTGATGTATAGCATTTACTTTAACTTTTTGCTTTCACTCAAGTATGACAATTTAGTACTTTTTCCACCACTGTAATTAAGTACATTTAAAACCAAATACTTTTACTCAAGTAGTATTTTACTGGATTACTTTCACTTTTACTTGAGTAATTTTCTATTAAGGTATCTTTACTTTTACTCAAGTATGACAATTGAGTACTTTTTCCACCACTGCTGTTTAGTAGGATTGTGCACAATATAGTACAGATCTGCGGTTAACCCACTTTTGTAAATTGACGTGACCCGTTTCTTTTCGACACAATCCTGTCATATCAAGACTCACTACTGCATGTTCAAATAGCACAACTTGATTTATACCACATACAGCACACTGTTACAACTGTAGATGCCTATCTAAACCAAATTACAGTACACTATAGGTTGTTGTTGATCAAACAAACTTGTCGTCTGTGAAGCCTGCGTGTACTGGCATTAGTCACAGTGTCATATTCTGAGGAGATTTGTGGCTTCTGAGCGTATACCTGAGAGATGAATTTCAAAGCTGACATGAAACATAAAACATTTCCACACGTCAACCAGACATACAGCCTCCACCACTAATTTTTACTACAGAGTTCAGATATAAGACCTGCTAAAAACAACTGAAATATACTGTACTTCATCAACCACAGAATTGACATAGACCTTTTAAGCCCCAGATTGATAACCAAGTACTTCAGGGGAAATAGACTTAAAGATAATATCATGAATGGATATAATTTCAAACTACATGTTCTTGAGATTCATTTCAGTGCATGCTACAGACTGTGAAATGCCACTTAATATTTATTGATATGTAACATGATTGACATATAAATTGCTCCTGTAATGTTGAACTTTTTAAGTAATTCTTGCATTGAGTCAGTCCCTTTCGGGCTATGAATTTCCAAAACCCTAGTAACCAACAGCACGTTATTAACCTAACCTACGTCAGCAGGTGATATGATCTGCCCTCTGAGTTTCCAACCACCTCTTCTCTCACCCCTGATAGCTTGAAAACATCCTAACCATCTGGCATCTATGGAAAAACACTGAGAACCAGAGGCGTGGGATATAATCTATTTATCACAACCCTAATCTCCTATTTATACAAATTCATTTTCCAACTTGCTATCTGACATCTTTTATTTCTCAGAAACATGACAGAAAATTACCACATTTAGATAATTTCACTGTTCCTTTTTCCTATAGGTTGAATGGCGTTTTCTCAGACAGTTTCTAAACCATCTCCTATCCACCTGCCCATATCCTCTTCCCATCACTCCTCCCTTCCTCCTCCATACCTCTAAGATGATCCGAGTTCACAACACCCAGTACTCCCTCTTCCTGCGCCAGGCAGATGTCCTGCGTCGCTCGGGGACGCTGTGTGATGCTGTCATCTCAGTCGAGAGCCAGGTGTTCAGGGCCCATCGGCTGGTGCTGGCCTGCGCTAGCAAGACCCTGGAGCATCAGCTTACCCTGCAGGCTACACGCTCAGACCAGCCCGATCGCCTCGACCAACCTCACCACTGTAGTCTGAAACTCCTCTCCCCACACACCTTCCAGCAGGTTCTGGACTTTGCCTACACCGAGACCCTGGAGGTCCCTGTGGATGATCTGCCCCAGCTTCTGAGGGCCGCCAAGCTCCTGGAGATGCATCCCCTGGAGGAGCAGTGTCGCAGCCAGCTGAAGAGAAATATGGGGTGCCTGACGAGAGAGAGAAGAGAGATGAGAGAAATAAGAGAAGTGAGAGGAACGAAAGAAACTAGAGAAATTACAGAAACGAGAGAACTTCAGATGACAGAGGAGAGAGATGAGAAAGAATCCCTGAAAGGAAGTCCCATTCCAGAAGAGGGGGATCCCCAGACAATTCCCTCCATTGATCTGGAGCCCCAGAGCAGCCCATTCACTGAGGACCCCACTCTTCCTGACACTAGGGAGAACTCCTCTGGTTCATCACCCCCACAGAGAAAAAGGCCAAAGCCACTCACACCCACACTAGTGACCACCACACCGCCTCCATCCAGAGACAGTGTCATCGCCACCACCGCTTCCACCATCCAACCCCCTCCCCCTCCTCCCCCAGCATCGAGGGTCATGTGGCACCAAGTCAACACCTTGAGGAGGATGGCCTTGAACTATAACGACCTCCTGGCAGCCAGTTCCTCTTCCCTTCACCCCTCACAGCACCTGGTGACATACCCCTTCCACATCTCAACTCCTCACATGTACCCCCTGCTAACGTCCTCCATCCCGCCCCAGGTCCACAGCGCCGTCCTGGGCTACCCGGGCATCCTGCATCCCTACCACCACCACCACCCCCTGCTCTCTGGGTCTCGGGAGCTGGGGGACATCCTGAAGCAAGGTCTGCTGGGAAAAAGAGACCCAATGGATAAAGTGTTGATAGGTGGAGCACCAGGGGAAGGGCAAAGGTAAGACTGCTCTGGAGGGGTTTTATACTACAGACGTTTTGGTCTTCATTCTTCTCTTTCTTTCCCTGTTCTCATTTCTACAATATAGTTCAGAATCTCCCTCATTTGCTTACATTAAGTAGCACATATCGACATAGCTATCTGACTCATTGTTGTTTGGGTGGATCTGAATGAAAGTTCTAGTCTCCTGTTCTTTCCTACAAGCAGAGTTTCCCATGTCTCCAGTTAACCATCTCCTGTCTGTCATATTCAGATAATGTATATTATGTAGATGGTCATTCATATTAGCTGTGTCCAAACTACAGAACAGCTACTGAAGTCATGTTATGTGGTCTGTCCCTTGATGGTGGCATTACACTGTAGTTTTACAGTGAAGCTACTTCCTCTTTCTAATACAGAGACATGATGTACAGTATGGTGTAATTGAAAGTCTCTATAAAGCAGTTTTTTGCATGGTATCTAAAGGGGAACCCCCTTAGTTTCTCCCCTCCCTTGCAAATATCAACCCTCAAAGACATTCAGATCCACCTACGGATCGGTTACAAGCTGTTTCAGTCCTGTCCTTAAACAATGTCTGCCTATTTTTTATTAAACTTTTATTTAATCAGGGGAGCCCATTGAGCCCTGAGGACAACCAATTCAACAAACATTCCCAAAAAATAAAAATATACACACACACACTACTGGTAAAAAGTTTTAGAACACCTACTCATTTAAGGTTTTTATTTAATTTTTACTATTTTCTACATTGTAGAATAATATTGAAGACATCAAAATTATGACATAACACATATGGAATCATGTAGTAACCAAAAAAAGTGTTAAACAAACCTAAATATATTTTATATTTCAAATAGCCACCCTTTGCCTTGATGACAGCTTTGCACACTCTTGGCATTCTCTAAACCAGTTTCATGAGGTAGTCACCTGGAATGCATTTCAATTAACAGGTGTGCCTTAAAAGTTAATTTATGGAATTTCGTTCCTTCTTAATGTGTTTGAGACAATCAGTTGTGTTGTGACAAGGTAGGGGGGTATACAGAAGATAGGCCTATTTGGTAAAAGACCAAGTCCATATTAAGAGAACAGCTCAAATAAGCAAGGAGAAACGACAGTGTGACGAGTACTGAGGATACGAAGAGGCAGGACACAGACGCAGGAATCAACAAGGTAAAGGTTTACTTAACAATGAGAAAGAGAATAACAAGGAGCGAGTAAACGACACGACGCTAACAATTACACACAACAATGACTGAACAGTCCAGGGCTATATAGTGGTGGTGATGAGATGAGGTGCAGGTGTGCTGGAGGTGATTAAAGTGCGTTGGGTTTCCATTCCTGTGTTTACCGAGGTGGTGCGCTCAGACCGGTGGCTCAGTTGACTGAGGCCTATACAAAGTCTATGGACAGGTGTGACCAAGGTCACTGAGGCACTGGTAGAGGAACTAGTTTGCCTGCCAGGGTGTTCCGAGGTGTCGTCGTTGGGGCACATACGGAACAGGAGTTGACATAGTGAGAGATATCAGTAGTCAAGGTGGGCCACCAGTATTTTTGTGATAGAGAATGCAGGGTGAGCGTAATATTGGAGTGCCCTGCCGTAAGGGTCACGGACACTGGTGGGTACATACACGCGCCCCGGAGGGGCGTTGGCAGGCGCTGGGTCCTCCTGAGCCGCCAGGCGGATGTCTTCGTCCACATCCCAAACGACAGGTGCAACGATGAGAGACGGGGGCAGGATAGGACCCCCAATATCCTTCCTTTCTCCGGTATGGTGCATCCTGGAGAGTGCGTCGGCTTTCACATTCTGGGATCCTGGGCAGTAGGACAGAATGAACTGAAAGTGAGTAAGAAATTGGGTCCACCTGGCTTGACGAGAGTTCATCCGTTTTGCTGCCCGTATGTGCTCCAAATTCTTGTGGTCAGTAAGAATCCGGAATGGATGGAGTGTGCCCTCCAGCCAGTGTCTTCATTCCTCCAGAGCGAGGACCACCGCCAACAGCTCCCTGTCTCCAACTCCATAGTACCTCTCTGCGGGGGTAAGCTTTTTAGAGAAATAGGCACAGGGATACATTTTCTCTGGCTTACCTTGCCGCTGGGAGAGGACCGCACCCATGCCCTCCTCCGATGCATCCACCTCCAGGATGAAAGGACAAGATGGATCTGGGTGTTTTGGATGGGCGCTGTGGTGAACCTCTCCTTCAGCCTCTTGAAGGCAGCATCAGCCTCAGGGTTCCAGGCCAGCTTCTGAGACCCACCCTTAAGGAGAGAGGTGAGCGGGGTGGCTATGGAGCTGAAGGACCTGATGAAACGCCGGTAGAAATTGGCAAAGCCCAGGAAGCTCTGCAGGTCCTTGATGGTGGTGGGGACTGGCCATGACCTGACGCCGTCCGTCTACTCTCTTTCCATGAACACCCCCTGAGGAATGATCCTGTATCCCAGGAAGGAGATGGGCTGTTGGTGGAATTCGCATTTCTCCCCCTTCACCAACAGGCTGTGTTCCCAGAGGCGGAGTAGAACAGCTCTGACGTCCCTGATGTGCTCCTCGAATGTAGCCGAGTAGATCAGGATATCGTCGATGTACACCACCACCTGTCTACTCATCATGTCCCGGAACATGTCATTGACGAAGGACTGGAACACAGAAGGTGCGTTGGCGAGGCCGTAGGGCATGACACAGTTTTCATTGTGGCCTGAGGTAGTGCTGAATGCCGTCTTCCACTTGTCTCCTTCCCGGATTCGGATCAGGTTGTAGGCACTCCTCAGGTCCAACTTGGTAAAGTACCGGGCCCCTCGTAGCTGCTCCATGGCCGATGGAACCAGAGGGAGGGGGTACCAGTACTTGGTGGTGACTGCGTTCAGCCCCATGTAGTCAATGCACGGCCTCAGTCCTCCGTCTTTTTTTGCCACGAAGAAGAAGCTGGCGGAGGCAGGAGAGGTAGAGCGTCTGATGAACCCCTGTTTCAGGGTCTCCGCCACATACTTCTCCATGGCCTCAGTCCCCGCCATGGAAAGGGAGTAAATGCGACTCTTCGGGGGTGTTGCCCCTCCAGCAGGTCAATGGCGCAGTCCCAGGGCCTGTGAGGAGGGAGACACAGCCTTTGATGAAGAAAAGACATCGGAGAGATCTGCGTACTCACATGGAATGTTGGGCTGGAGGGCGGAATCCGGACTCTCCACTGACGTGGAACAACAAACCACCAGCAGGCAGGTCTTCCGGCATGAGGTGGACCAGGCTGTGGTGATCCAATTGATGGTGGGGTTGTGTAGTCTGAGCCAGGGCAATCCCAAGACGATCCGGTGAAGGGATGACGTGACGATGTGGAATGACAGCTCCTCGTGGTGCTCCGGTAGTGTGGGAATGGTGATGGGGAGAGTGACGTGCGTAATGGTGCCTGATCCAAGTGGTTAATTGTCCAGCGAGGTGACGTGTAGCAGAGAAGGCAGTGGCACGGTGGGCAACCCCCATTCAGAGACCAGCTTCCTATCTATAAGGTTCCCCGCTGAGCCGGAATCTATCATTGCACTGGAAATGGAAGAGAAGGAATAACCAGTCACCATTATGGGAACTAAAAACAATGGTTTTGTGATAGGAGATGACGTAACACTCACGGAGCGGCGACGGGAGTCATACCGCCTAGATTGTGAGCCGCCAGGAGATCTGTGGTCCGTGGTGGTGAAGGGGGTGCTGCCCACCTCCATGGGTGAGGACTCAGAGGCAGGGCAGCTTCCATAGCTCAGATGGGGTGAGAGTTGAGGCTCTGGGAGGTGTTGGGAATGCCGTCGGTCTCTCAACATGTCGTCAAGATGGATGGACGTGGCGATGAGGGTATCAAGGTCCATCTCGTCATCCCGACATGTGAATTCCATCTTGAGATCCTCCCGTAAGCCTCTCCTGAAGGCCGTGCGCAGAGCACGCTCATTCCAGCCGTGCGCAGAGCACGCTCATTCCAGCCGGAAGACGCCGCCACCGTGCGAAAGCTCAGAGCGTAATCAGACGCGGGCCCCTCTCCCTGTTGTAGCTGGAGGAGACGCTCATCCCCGTCCTTTCCCTCTGTGGGTTGATCAAACACCGCCCTGAACCGAGCGAGGAAGGTGGAGTAGAGAAGCGCAGCGGCCTCACCTCCTTCCCAGACTGCCGTGGCCTGATCCAGCGCCTTTCCTTTAAGTAGCGAAATCACCAGCGCTATCCTGGCTTGGTAAGATGGATATGCCCCAGGCTGACACGCCAGATAAAGTGAAACCTGTAGCAGGAAGCCGCTACATTTAGTAGTTTTACCGTCATAGCGCTCTGTTAGGGCAAGGGGTCCCTCAGAAGTTGGTGATAGCACAGGAACAGGTGGACTGGGTGCACTCGCCGCTCCCTGATGTGGAACCGGAGCGCTGGGCAGATTATGCAGAGTTTGGAGCACTTCCTGCATGGCGGCGTTCAACTGGGCCAGCTGCTGCTGGTGCTGGTCGAGGCGCTGGGAAACTCCAGGAGGATTACCTGCTGAATCCATCTTCGTGATAGGTGTGTAATTCTGTGACGAGTACTGAGGATACGAAGAGGCAGGACGCAGACGCAGGAATCAACAAGGTAAAGGTTTACTTAACAATGAGAAAGAGAATAACAAGGAGCGAGTAAACGACACGACGCTAACAATTACACACAACCATGACTGAACAGTCCAGGGCTATATAGTGGTGGTGATGAGATGATGAGGTGCAGGTGCGCTGGAGGTGATTAGGGTGTGTTGGGTTTCCATTCCTGTGTTGCTGAAGTGGTGCGCTCAGACCGGTGGCTCAGTAGACAGGCGAATCAGAGCACCGGAGGGGCACAACGGGAGGAGATGTGACAGACAGTCCATCATTACTTTAAGACATGAAGGTCAGTCAAAAACAGAACATTTCAAGAACTTTCAAAGTTTCTTCAAGTGCAGTTGCAAAAACCATCAAGCGCTATGATGAAACTGGCTTTCATGAGGACCGCAACAGGAATGGAAGACCCAGAGTTACCTCTGCTGCAGAGGATAAGTTCATTAGAGTTACCAGCCTGAGAAATTGCATCCCAAATAAATGCTTCACATAGTGAATCAGGCCTTCATGTCAAATTGCTGCCAAGAAACACAAGCAAAGGACATTAGACTGGTGGAAATTTGTCCTTTGGTCTGGAGTCCAAATTGGAGATTTTTGGCTCCAACCGCTGTGTTTTTGTGAGATGCGGTGTGGGTGAATGGATGATCTCTGCATGTGTATTTCCCACCATAAAGCATGGAGGAGGAGTTGTTATGGTGGGGGTGTTTTGCTGGTGAATTTTTTAGAATTCAAGGCACACTTAACCAGCATGGCTACAACAGCATTCTGCAGCGACACGCCATCCCATCTGGTTTGGGCTTAGTGGGACTATAATTTGTTTTTCAACAGGACAATGACCCAACACACCTCCAGGCTGTGTAAGGGCTATTTTACCAAGAAGGAGAGTGATGGAGTGCTGCATCAGATCACCTGGCCTCCACAATCCCCCGACCTCAACCAAATTGAGATGGTTTGGAATGAGTCGGACCGCAGAGTGAAGGAAAAGCAGCCAACAAGTGCTCAGCATGTGTGGGAACTCCTTCAAGACTGCTGGAAAAGAATTCCAGGTTAAGCTGGTTGAGAGAATGCCAAGAGTGTGCAAAGCTGTCGTCAAGGCAAAGGGTGGCTATTTGAAGAATCTCCAAAATAACATATATTTTGATTTGTTTAACACTTTTTTGGTTATTACATGACTCCATATGTGTTATTCAGTAGTTTTGATGTCTTCACTATTATTCTACAATGTAGAAAATAGTAAAAATAAAGAAAAACCCTTGAATGAGTAGGTGTTCTAAAACTTTTGACCGGTATTGTATATACACTGCTCTTAAATAACACTTAAATAACACATCCTAGATCTGAATGAATGAAATAATCTTATTAAATACTTTTTTCTTTACATAGTTGAATGTGCTGACAACAAAATCACACAAAAATTATCAATGGAAATCAAATGTATCAACCCATGGACGTCTGGATTTGGAGTCACCCTCAAAATTAAAGTGGAAAACCACACTACAGGCTGATCCAACTTTGATGTAATGTCCTTAAAACAAGTCAAAATTAGGCTCAGTAGTGTGTGTGGCCTCCACGTGCCTGTATGTCCTCCCTACAACGCCTAGGCATGCTCCTGATGAGGTGGCGGATGGTCTCCTGAGGGATCTCCTCCCAGACCTGGACTAAAGCATCCGCCAACTCCTGGACAGTCTGTGGTGCAACGTGGCGTTGGTGGATGGAGCGAGACATGATGTCCCAGATGTGCTCAATTTGATTCAGGTCTGGGAAACTGGCGGGCCAGTCCATAGCATCAATGCCTTCCTCTTGCAGGAACTGCTGACACACTCCAGCCACATGAGGTCTAGCATTGTCTTGCATTAGGAGGAACCCAGGGCCAACCGCACCAGCATATGGTCTCACAAGGGGTCTGAGGATCTCATCTCGGTACCTAATGGCAGTCAGGCTACCTCTGGCGAGCACATGGAGGGCTGTGCGGCCCCCCAAAGAAATGCCACCCACACCATGACTGACCCACCGCCAAACCGGTCATGCTGGAGGATGTTGCAGGCAGCAGAACGTTCTCCACGGGCGTCTCCAGACTCTGTCACGTCTGTCACATGTGCTCAGTGTGAACCTGCTTTCATCTGTGAAGAGCACAGGGCGCCAGTGGCGAATTTGCCAATCTTGGTGTTCTCTGGCAAATGCCAAACGTCCTGCACGGTGTTGGGCTGTAAGCACAACCCCCACCTGTGGACGTCGGGCCCTCATACCACCCTCATGGAGTCTGTTTCTGACCGTTTGAGCAGACACATGCACATTTGTGGCCTGCTGGAGGTCATTTTGCAGGGCTCTGGTAGTGCTCCTCCTTGCACAAAGGCGGAGGTAGCGGTCCTGCTGCTGGGTTGTTGCCCTCCTACGGCCTCCTCCACGTCTCCTGATGTACTGGCCTGTCTCCTGGTAGCGCCTCCATGCTCTGGACACTACGCTGACAGACACAGCAAACCTTCTTGCCACAGCTCACATTGATGAGCCATCCTGGATGAGCTGCACTACCTGAGCCACTTGTGTGGGTTGTAGACTCCGTCTCATGCTACCACTAGAGTGAAAGCACCGCCAGCATTCAAAATTGACCAAAACATCAGCCAGGAAGCATAGGAACTGAGAAGTGGTCTGTGGTCACCACCTGCAG
>NW_025533552.1:0-70000 GCF_020615455.1 Coregonus clupeaformis
CGACCTTAGAGCATCAGTTTTTTAGGAACTTAGCGATCATCATACTTCACCAAAACAGGGTGGTATTCATTAGGACACACGTACAGCAAAACGTTTTGCAGCGTTAATAAAAAATGAGCATTTTCTCATTGGACAAGCTCAAGTTAATCTCTCCCTTTTTCATTCTGTTTTCTCTTGTGTGGTGCCTAATAAACATGACCCAGAGCTCTGTAAATCTGTTTGGCAGTATGGAGTGTACATGAGGAACAAAGTTTAGATAGATACGTTTTGTAACAGAAGGCTGTCTCTAGGCATTGTGTTGAATTCAACTACTTGGTTTTCTCAGACAGAGGGAAAGATGCAGTACACTGTTGGCGAGCTGCTTAGGCTTGTAACAGTATGCATATTGTATACATGTTTTGAAATACGCCCTAAGCGGTATTACTCATGTTGGGATGTTCAGTGGTGTTTGCTTTAGGAGTTGACTGATGGTTTTATACAATGAGCAAAGGTGTTTCTCAGATTTGGGTTTCAGTTCAGTCAGATCTGAATATGAATGTAATTTTACCTGATGAAGGTTGGAGATTTGACCCCAGATTGTGACCCCTAGTTGGAGTCGTCTGAGTGACAGACTGAACTTCACTGGTGTACAAGAATAGATTATAGGATAGTTGGTGATTGGCCTATCTCAGAGTAAAGAGGATTATGAGGTGTGTCTTGAAAGAGAGAGGAGGTAGAGAGAATACCACTGTTCCTTTAAAGAATATTTTTAGTTCGGGGCTTCTCTCCTGGTCAGTCGGTCAGGGGAATCTGGCGTTAGGCGGGAGTTAGGCGCGTGTTGGCAGGTTGCTATTGGGAATGTAAAGGGCTCAGGACTAATATACCACTAATTAAACATTGCTCTGCTCGACAGGGCTAGTGCTACTGAGGACCCACTGAGGAACCTGTTCACAGAGAGGATAGTAGAGGATACATACACAGGATATACAACCGACAAAGTAAAGGTATGTGACTCCTCTGTCTTTATGAAAATAACTTTCTGGTTAAGACACCTGTTGCTGCAGAGTGGGGAGGGATTTGCCTAATTGCAAGGCTGGTGATTGGATGTTCACTGGTTGCATATTTCAGTGAACACTTACTTAGCGTGAGTGTGTGTGAACGCGTATGTGTGTGTCTGTGTGTTTGTAGTGATGGTCATGCATGTAGTAGTAGTAGTAGTGTGTCTTTGCTAGTGTGTGCATGCATGTGTGTGTGTGTGTGGCGCGTATGGGCTGTTTCCGGCTCCACGGGCCCGAGGCCATCAGGGCTCGCTCAGTAGCCAGCCCAGTGTGGGGAAGGCTATCTGTACCAATACATCGTTTATCACTGGGGGCAGCACCCAGCGCCTGCCTAAAACACACCCCCATCTACACACACACACACACACACACACAACACCGTCACCACCAGGGAGGGGGAGGAGAGGAAGGGATGAGTGAGAGAGATAGGGGAGGAGGAGGAGGAGGAATAGAGGGGAAATGAAAGGGAGAGTGGGAGAGGGGTAGAGGGGAGGAAGAGCGTGGTGAGGCAGGAGAGAAGGGAGAGAGGGAGGAAAGAAAAAATGGAAAGGAGAAGGGAGAAAAAGATGGAAAGGTCAAGAGAGAGAGAGAACTACAGAGAGAGGAGGACTCTACTGCCTTACAAGTGTTTACAATAGAAACACGCTGAAGACTGTTCTGTTCAACTGAAACACAACAGCCATCCAATGCTATAATAAACACAATGACCATCCAATGCTATAATAACTTCAATGACCATCTAATGCCATAATAAACACAATGACCATCTAATGCTATAAACTTGTGAAATTCTGAGCGACCATCTAATGCTATAATAAACACAACGACCATCTAATGCTATAATAAACACAACACCATCTAATGCTATAAAAACACACATTATAATAGTGACCATCTAATGCTATAATAAACACAACGACCATCTAATGCATAATAAACACAACGACCATCCAATGCTATAATAAACATAATGACCATCCAATGCTATAATAAACACCCGCGACCATCCAATGCTATAATAAACACAATGACCGTACAATACTATAATAAACACAATGACCATCCAATGCTATAATAAACACAATGACCATCCAATGCTATAATAAACACAATGACCATCCAATGCTACTAATAAACAGTATGACCATACAATGCTATAATAAACACAAATGTAAACCAGCACTGTTATTGGCTGCGTTTCATTCCAAAAGATGAACTCCCTTCCCCTCTGCCTTCGTTCATTCCCCTTCACTGGGTCTGATGGGGCTGGATAGGTGAAAGCAATATGGTGGGAACTAGGCCGAACAAGTGATTACACTTACGCAGTTGTTTCTATCCTGTAAGGTGAATGAATTTAGGCCAAGGGATCTTTGGGACGTTGAAGTAATAACGCTGAAGATATCTGTAGAGAAATTGCTCCGCAATAGCCTCCCACCTAGGACCTCTCTCTGCTGTATTTAAGGGAGGATGAAGCCTAAAGCTGGAGTACGCAGAGGACACATCCAACCTGGAGCTCTATGGCTTAAACTGTGAATAGGCACTGAATGTCACATTACAGCGCATCCCCACTGATGGAAAGCACAGTGATCCTGGAAGGTATACCCTGCTTTAAATATGAGACTTAGAATCATTTTCCAGGATGCGCGTGGAGGATTAAGTGTGGAATTGCGCTTCAGGCGCTATAACTGTAGCCGAATAGTTTTCATCTTGTGGATAGTTTTTAAGAATATTATGTACTTATAAGTCTATTCACAATTAAAAAGAATGGTACATATTTTCCCCATAAACTAGGTGTCATGTTGGGGCAGCAGAGCAGCCTAGCTGTTTGGAGCGTTGGGCCATGTTGAAAAGGTTGCTGGTTACGAGCGACTAGGTGAAAAATCTGTCAATGTGCTCTTGAGCAAGACACTAAGCCTAATTGCTCCAGGGTCACCGTCAATAATGGCTGATTCCTGTCTCAGGGGGAGTGGAATATGCAGAGAAAACAAATGTCCAATTGTACATTGTGAAATGAAGAACAAATGTAAGCACCCACTTCATTGTTAGTATATGTAGATTAGTAAGTTCGGAGTAAATACATAAGCTAGTTTATGCAGAGTAAATAACAAACTGTTTACTGCTGCGTATTAGTGTGTCAGTCAGAAGTCACAAGGGCCCTATTCAATCAAAAGCTGTTTCTGGTTTTCCACACTATAAACGATTATTTTTGCTTGGTACATGAATCCAAATTTGTACCAGAACTTCACCTTAAAACTTCTGGTCATAGGATTTGATTGAACTAGTGTCAAGGGTATTGAGGAAAAAGCAGCTAATTGAGGTTCAGTACAGTTAAGATAAACGGACCCAGCTACCGTAGGTGCACTCTGGGAAATGGAGTCGTCCAAGCCCCATGTTAGCCTGGGGGATGTGTTCACAACTCTGGTAGTGACTACATTATGTGCAGGGTTTAGTTTCAGCCCTGCATTAACACAATTAAGTTAAACAAATTAAATCAACCAAGGTCTTAATAATATTTAGAACATGTGTTTTGGTTGGAACAAAAGCATGACACCTTCACACTTGACCCAGAGAACTACAAAGGCTATATTAGCATATCACTGTGGCATTTAGGTGTGTGTGTGTGTGTGTGTGTGTGTGTGTGTGTGTTACGGAAAGTCGTGGTCAAAAGTTTCAGAGAATGGCTTCACAAATACAAATTTTCTAAAGTCTGCTGCTTCAGTTTTGATGATGCATAATTCCCCGCCTACTCCAGAATATCATGAAGAGTGATCAAAGATGAAGTGCAATTAATTGTAAAAAGTCCTCTCTTTGCCATAAAAACATTTCCACTGCATTTCAGCCCTGCCACAAAAGGACCAGCTGCCATCATGTCCCAGTGATTCTCTGCGTTAACACAGGTGAGAGTGTTGCGAGGACAAGATGGAGAATCACTCTGTCATGTAGATTGAGTTGAGAATAACAGACTGGAAAGCTTTAAAAGGAGGGTGGTGCTTGAAATCATTGTTCTTCCTCTGGTAACCAGGTTACCTGCAGAAGCACGTCGTCCCATCATTGCTTTGCACAAAAAAGGCTTCACAGGCAAGGGATATTGCTGCTATGTAAGTGCACCTAAATCAACCATTTATCGGATCATCAAGAACTTCAAGGAGAGAGTTCAATTGTTGAGAAGAGGGTACCGGGCGCCCCAGAAAGTCAGCAAGCGCCAGGACCCCAAGATCTTCCCCACAAAGTTGATTCAGCTGCGGGATCGAGGGCACCACCAGTGCTGAGAAGCTTGCTCAGGAATGAAAGCAGACAGGTGTGAGTGCATCTGCACGCACAGTGAAAGCGAAGATTTTGGAGGGGATGACTGGTGTCAAGAAGGGCAGCAAAAGCCACTTCTCTCCAGGAAAAACATCAGGGACAGACTGATATTCTGCAAAAGGTACAGATTGGACTGCTGAGGACTGGGGTAAAATCATTTTCTCCTGATGAATTCCCTTTCCGGTTGTTTTGCAGGGCATCCGGAAAACACCTTGTCGCGGAGAAGACAAGGTGAAGCGCTACCATCAGTCGCTGTGTCCTGCAACAGTAAAGCATCCTGAGACCATTCATGTGTAGGGGTTGCTTCTCTAGCCAACAGTGGAGCTCCCTCTCAATTTTGCCCTAAGAACACAGACATGAATAAAGAAGGGTACCAACACATCCTCCGAGAGCAACTTCTCCCAACCATCCAATATCAGTTTGGTGATGACCATTTTCCAAGCATAGTGGAGCACCTTGCCATAAGGCCAAAGTGATAACTAAGTGGCTCAGAACAAAACATCTCTACATTTTGTGTCCATCCAGAAACTCCCCAGACCTTAAGTCCCAATGTTGAGAACTTGAGGTCGGTCCTCAAAGAGGCAGGTGGACAAACAAAACCCCACAAATTCTGACAAACTCCAAGCATTGATTAGCAAGAATGGGCTGCCATCCAGTCAGATGCTTATTTCTAAGTTAAGTGACAGCATGCCAGGAGGCGGATTGCAGAGGTCTTTGAAAAAGAAGGGTCAACACTGCAAATATTGAATATTTGCATAAACTTAATGTAATTGTCAATAAGAAGCCTAACACTTATGGAATCGCCTTAATTATACTTCAAGTATACCATAGTAACCATCTGACAAAAATATCTCCATAACACTGAAGTAGCGAACTGAGAGACCAATACTTTGTGTCATTCTCATAAATTTTTGACCACGACTGTATACTTCTGGATGTGTGAACCCCTAAACACTTGAACCCACTCATTGTAGGCCTACTTCAAGATGACATGATCATCTTTGATATTTAAATGTAACCAGACGCGAGGTAAAAAATTCCCGGTATTATAAGTGCAATAGTCAGCAGCTTAGGTCATCATTGTTGTATAGTTTTCCAAATTAGCAAAGGAAATACACTTGCCCGAACTAAAAGAAGCTCTTCTGTAGGTTACCCGTTATGTATTTAACTGTTATCGTTGTCCCCTTTAAAGCCTACATCTTTTCCTTCGGTGAAATCTTCTGATCACCTGTCAGAAGTGGTACATGCGCGTTTGAGAGCGCAGGGAAGAAAAAGGGAGAGGATGTGGTGTAGTAGGCTAGAACTGAAGAGAGACCCGCACGGAAAACCATCCTCCATCGCCAGAAGAGATGCGCGATATCAACACAGAACCAGAGAGAACGAGGAGAGAGGGCGATGTAAAGATGGAGAAATAATTTGAGATGCGCGCAGAGCCGAGAGGCCGTTTTCACCGCCTTTCACCGCGTTCTTTGGGGCTAAAAACGCCAGAGCGTCGCGTCGAAATCCAAACGGGGGCGGCGGGAGAGGGGCCATCTGGGGAGCGAGCCTCGAGAAGGCGGCGAAGGGTTGCTTGCTGGATTACCGGAGGGGCTCGCACCGGACGGGAAAGGAGGCTTCATTCCGGATCTCCACGGGGGCACAGGTGGACCTGAGCCAACTCAGCGAGATGACAGGGAAGCAACTCGCCGCCGGCTATGTCAAGGGCGCAAGCCAGCAGCAAGCCCAGGGGCGCCCGCTCGAGGGCAGGATTTTGCTGGCATTTTGTGCGCGCTAATGCCACTCCTCTGGTACTTACGTCGTTTAAACTTAGGGCCTGTACAGAAAGAGAACGAAAGGCGTGTGTTTTTGCCGTGTTTTGATTGGGCAAAGCACTGCAGCTTGCCAGCAGCGTATCCCTATGAATGCATAGGAAGGGCGAATGCACGTTCACACCCATTCCACATTTATTTTACCGTGGGAATAAATAATTGCCATTCAAAAATGGGATAGTTGGTTGTTGTTAGTGAATTTGTAAAAATTGTCTTGAAGCATTGATAGGCATAAGACCAATGCTGTTTTTACCATACATTTATTAAATTAACGCATCCCATCTCGTAAGATGCACGGACAATATCAGTTCGTTCACAATACCGCAGCAGATCAAATATTAGAATACACTAATCAGTATGATACTGAAATAATCCATAGAGAATTATTTGAATGCCCTTACCGCCGTCGTGTATTGTGCCATTATCCAAGGATAGCCGCTGTAAAATCGGTGGTAAACATGCGTTTTGTGAAGAATCGAAATGCCTGCTTGGTAAAAATTCCTCTGTCAAACACTGTATTTTTTCCCCACGAACGACCGCTATCACCCCTGACAAATAGCCAGTTACACCCAGGTGCCAACATTGTATAAAACCATGCCTGATATGTTATCAATTATATAGCATAGCCTAATCGTATTTTGCTCATTTCCACCTAGCTTCTAGTGCAAATAAATGTCGCGAGTCGATAGTCGGGACGACGCTGGTTGTTTTGAATATACAAGCCATCAATGGTGTTGAATGTGTAACCAGATAGGTTTTTTTTGCGTGTACCCTATTGACCAACAATTCCCCCAGTATATCATTAAAAGATAAATTGGCACACGATACACATTATCACTAATTCCTTATCACTAATTAGCTCCGTTGGTAACTCTTATTTTACCCAAGCCCGAATGGGGGGGGGGGAATGCATAAATATTAATGTGACTATATCATAGAACAGTGAGCACAAATGTCATCACAGTCGTTGATTTCCCCTTATTGCTTCTTGAAAGTGGGTTTTGAGTTTCATTTTGGAAATGGGAAGATATCAGAACATCTTGTAGGAAGGAAGCACATTTAAATGGATGAAGCGGTCTGTCCTGGGAGGCTGGTTGCTGACCATGGTGCTGAAACCAACAGTTGCCTATTGTTTTTGGCACTTAAAGGAAAACTCCACCCAAAGCTATATTTTGGTATTTGTTTCATTAATCCATTGTTGACATAGTCCTAAATAGTTTTTGCTTGTCAGCAATCAAGTTTTCAAGATATATAACTTTCAAAATACAGAAATCATACATGTATGATGATGAATGTCATGTATGATTTTCTTTAGAAATTTTCAAATCTTGAAAACTTGATTGCTTGTTTCAACAAAACTTTGTTTGGGACTATGTCAGCAATACATTAGTGAAGCAAATAGCAAAATATAGTTTTGACGTGGGATTTTCGCTTTAAAACACCAATTAGCTTATGGTCTAGTTGGGCTCAAGTGGGGGAGCTATTGTTTTCTCTGTAATTCATGCTCTGCCTTCAGTTCAATTTCAATTGGCACTTGCTATTCCAAACCACAAACAGTTTTAGCTTATTCAGCCCCAAGCTCGGCATTGATCCTCATGGTCTATGTGACAGGTTCAATCTCAATTGATGAGTAGCATGAGGTTGCACCTGACAGCAGTGTAGGCTGGGCTGTCTATCCCACACTCTCGGCTCTGTCTACTAAGGGCTGTCTCATCTTTACCCCATTAGGTTTGTCTCTCCACCTCTCTCTATATCTCTGCCCTAAAGTCTCTCCACTGTATGCCGGTCATCGCTATTCACCTTCCACTCCAGCATAGCCTGGGGCTGGTGCTTCGCTAACTTTGTGCTCACTGTGCCGATGAAAGGCCCCTGCATGTCCAATGGTTTTGGGGTGAAAGGTTAGCTTGTTATGTGGGGAGAGGCTTAAGTGTGTTTCATAATTGAGCATTTAGCCTACAGTATTGCTCGACACCCCCAAACATCCACACACCTCATGTAAGGCCTTGTACTCCTGGGATTCAAGTAGGCTATGTTAGTCTGTACATCCTATCATATTGTTGAGATGTCTGTAGATGTGAGGGATGAGGTTGTCATATAAGATTATCATTCTTAATGATTTGGTTGTTTGGAAGATCAGGTTATTTGGGATACATACTGCATGTGAGTCTGCATTTGAGCATGTATGTGTGTTGAATTATGTATTTAGGAAGGCTCTTCTCTGGACTATGAAGTGAGTCACTGGGTGTTCATTTGATCTCATCTGTAAGTGTAGAACCTTTGGCAAATATCCAGCCATTTGATAGTGCTAAGTAGCTTCCGCTTCTTCTCTCCTCTCCTTCATCTTCGCTGATCTGAGTACGCAGCAACATGGAGAGGAAGCCTGTGGCATTTAGCTTCCACCTATCCAGCTCTGTCATATCAGGACAAAGATTAAGGAAAGGAGGAGGGAAAGGAAGTCACAATATTGAATTCATACACCCCCATCTATTTCAATTTGTACTGCCTCATGGCTCCTCTCTCTCTCTCTCTCTCTCTCTCTCTCTCTCTCTCTCTCTCTCTCTCTCTCTCTCTCTCTCTCTCTCTCTCAGGCCCTTGGAGGCAGATGCTCAGCAGCGGCCCCAGCAGCCAGGAGTCGGGACCCTCTGGGCCCGGCTTATGCAGAAGTCGCACGTAGAAGCGGCGTTTTGGAGAGGGCCCCACTGGCAGGCCGGCCCCTGGCCACTTCGTCCCTCGTCCTTCAGCCTCTGGGAGTCCGATTCAGGCAGGAGCCAGGCTGGAGAAGAAAACAGGCATGTTTGGCTCCAGCTTCCTGAGTGGGGCCAACCGGCTGAAACGCTGTCTCGTCCATGGCGTCCCAAGGTGTCCTCCTGGAATGTCGTCCATGTCCTCAGGTCCACCTCCATAGGCTCCCGGGGTCAACATGCCCTCGTTTGGCCTGTTCGACTTAGGAAAGAAGAAGCCTGGAGAGAAGCCCCCAAGAGTGGGGCCCCAGCCGGAAAAAGGGCCCCCCAGCAAGGGCCAAGACCCTGGCCCCCTTAAGCCCAGACCGCTGGTCCCAAGGGCCCCTGGGCAGCAAGGGCCCAGAACTCCTGGTCCCCGGACAAGGGCCCGGGCCCCCTCGAACAACAACCCAGACCCGCTGGTCAGTGAGGGCCCCCTGGTCAAGCGGGGTCCCAGACCCTGTCACGGACCAGGGACCCAGACCCTCTGGCCCCGGACAGGGGCCCCTGGGCAGCAAGGGCCCAGACCCCTGGTCAAGGACCCCTGGGCAGCAAGGGCCCAGACCCCCTGGTCAAGGCCCGCCTGGGCAAGCATGGGCCCAGACCACCTGGCCCCCGACCAAGGGCCCCTGGGCAGCAAGGCCCCAGACCCCCTGGCCCGGTCAAGGGCCACCTGGGCAGCAAAGGCCCACTGGCCCGGTGCACAGCCAGTGGGCAGCCCTAAACTGGGGGTCCCCCTGGTCACAAGGCCCTGGTAACCACCTGGAGGTGAGGCTGTGTCCCGCTTGCAAAGTACCCAGCCAGCGTGGGCTCCAAAAGCCGCCCAATCCAACAACTGTACCATGTGTAAGAACTCGGGTGTGCAGCCTTGTGGATTCAGCCCCCAGACTCGGCGGTAAAGGCCTCTCTCTCTGCTTCTATTCCCCCTCGCTTTCTCTCCCCCTCGCTCTCTCTCTCTCTCTCTCTCTCTCTTCTCTCTCTCTGTCTCTCTCTCTCTCTCTCTCTCTCTCTCTCTCTCTCTCTCTCTCTCTCTCTCTTTCAACCTTAAAATGTATTTTGTACTGTAGTTTGTACTTCCAGACTGAGGTCCTATTAGCAACTATGTGGTTTATCTGTTTAATAACACATCTGTAATAATAGTAGAAATTCACATTTTGTCGCACTTAGATGTATCAGATAATTCATTCAATTAAATGTCTACTGCCAGTGTAGTTCCATAGATACAACAATCAACGCATGCCTTGAACTAATTTCCAGTTTTCATTAGTACAACCAGTTTTTGTTCATTAAGTACAAAATTTGCCCCAGCATGTCTGAATGACATTTTCAACTTCACAAAGCACAGTACACCATTACAGTACAAAATATACATAAAAAAAGTGAATCAATAAAAACAACAGTTCAGTCAGATATCTAAAGAAGCCTAGCGATAGTTTTTAAGCGTTAGCATTTTTAGCGTTAGCCTTTGAGCATTTATCATTCCAGAGATGCTCATGCAGTCAGAGCTTAGCTCTGGAAATGCCCCTGACTTGTGCAAACAGGCATATGGACCCTGGGGAGGCTAATCAAGGGTGACTCATGTCATGGGCACAGGAAGCCTCCAACCACCTGGCCACTGGCTTGAGTTTCAGTAGCCAACCACACTGAGCCCTTACCTCCGAGTCATCATGCCTGTTAAAGCTAGAGAGGGCATGTGATCTGTTCGTTGGAATAAATATATCTATAACAAGATATTTATCCATATAAGGTATTTATTTATATATGCAAGAAGTACAGAAAATACAATACAAATAATTAATTCAAAAGATTTGGTCATCAAGTGCCCCTCTCAAAAAATGATATATTTGCACACGTTATCCAGATAAAACAGCAGAATCACAAAGTGGTCATATTTAGCATCTCTTTTTTCTGGGGAGTGGGGATTATTGAGCATGAGTATTCACAAAAGAAAGGAAAGGTTTGTTCCATGCAAGACACTGATATATAACCATGTCAATGGCCTCTTTTGTAGTGTTTCTTGTTGTAGACAATGGTAACCTAAGGCCATGTCACTGTGTGTAGTGAACAATAACATTACATTGCTAGCTAAAGCTAGTTGTCCAGGATATGCGGCGAAACTCCCTCTTCAGAACAAACATACAGTATGTACAGTGAGGGGAAAAAGGTATTTGATGCCCTGCTGATTTTGTACGTTTGCCCACTGACAAAGACATGATCAGTCTATAAATTTTAATGGTACGTTTATTTTGAACAGTGAGAGACAGAATAACAACAAAAATAATCCAGAAAAACGCATGTCAAAAATTTATAAGTTGATTTGCATTTTTAATGAGGGAAATAAGTATTTGACCCCTCTGTACCAAATCATGACTTAGTACTTGGTGGCAAAACCCTTGTTGGCAATCACAGAGGTCAGTATGTTTCTTGTAGTTGGCACGGTTTTGCACACATCTCAGGAAGGATTTTGTCACTCCTCTTTGCAGTCTTCTCCAAGTCATTAGGGTTTCGAGGCTGGCGTTTGGACTCGGTGCTTCAGCTCCCCCTCCACAGAATTTTTCTATAGGATTAAGGTCTAACTCCACTCCAGGGCCTTAGTGTGCTTCCTCTTGAGCCACTCCTTTGTTTGCCTTGGCCGTGTGTTTTGGGTCATTGTCATGCTGGAATACCCACCCGCGACCCCATTTTCAATGCCCTGGCTGAGGGAAGGAGGTTTCCCCAAGATTTGACGGTACATGGCCCCGTCCATCGTCCCTTTGATGCTGGTGAAGTTGTCCTGTCCCCTTGCAAAAAAACACCCCAAAGCACCAATATTTCCACCTCCATGTTTGCCCGGGTGGGGATGGTGTTCTTGGGTCATAGGAGCGCCCCATTCCTCCTCCTCCAAACACGGCGAGTTGAGTTGATGTCAAAGAGCTCGATTTTGGTGCTCATCTGTCCACAACACTTTCACCCAGTTCACTCTCTGAATCATTCCCCTTTAGATGTGTCGGTGGAAACTTCAGGTGGGCCTGTATATGTGCTTTCTTCAGCAGGGGGACCTTGCAGGCGCTGCAAGATTTCCAGTCGCTTCACGGCGTAGTGTGTTACCAATTGTTTTCTTGGTGACTATGGTCCCAGGTTAGCCTTGAGATCATGGACAAGATCCTCCCGTGTAGTTTTGGGCTGATTCCTCACCGTTCTCACCTGATCATTGCAAGCTCCACGAGGTGAGATCTTGCATAGAGCCCCAGGCCGAGGGAGATTGACAGTTATTTTGTGTTTTCTTCCATTTTGCGAATAATCGCACAAACTGTTGTCACCTTCTCCCAAGCTGTTGGCGATGGTCTTGTAGCCCATTCCCACCCTTGTGGCGGGTCTACAATCTTGTCCCTGACATTGGCCTTCGAGAGCTCTTTGGTCTTGGCCATGGTGGAGAGTTTGGAATCTGATTGATTGATTGCTTCTGTGGACAGGTGTCTTTTTATACAGGTAACAAACCAAGATTAGGAGCGCTCCTTTAAGAGTGTGCCTAATCTCCAGTTAGTTACCATATAAACAACACCTGGGAGCAAAACAATCTTTCCTGATTGAGAAGGTCAAATACTTATTTCCCTGTTGAAATGCCAAATCAAATTTATACTTTTCTGACATGCGTCTTTCTGGAGTTTTTTGTTGTTATTGCTGTATACTCGCTGTTCAAATAAACCTACCATTACAATTATGGACCCCTAATCATTTCTTTGTCAGTGGGCAAACATACAAAATCAGCAGGGGATCAAATACTTTTTTCCCTCACTGTATCATTATAGGAAATCAATATGATTATATAATGATCTATGTATTATGTGTTTACAGATGCATCAATACAGTAGTTTCCTATTTCTAACTAACAATAAAAATGCACATCTAGCTTCATCATAGTAGCTTTCCTGTATTTCAAAGAATGAATCAACCAATAAACATAAAGCGAATAAAATGTTTTGTAATGATAGGATTTTTGCCTCAAATTAGAGTAATATTCCATTTGTAAAAGCAGCCTTGTCCGAATAGTACATTTAATGGTGGTTCTGCAAATTGCCCACCGATCTGCAAATACAGCTCCCATTACTGCAAGGCGTAATTGGTATGGAAATCATTCCAATTTGCTTTTAAATCCCTCATGAACTGAGCGAAAAACAATTTACATTGTGAAAAGAGAAGTCATACATGTTATTGAAATGGGCTAATTAAGTTGTTTTTTATCTGAATTACTGTGATGTTTCACTTAATGGAAAGGATTGTGTTTCTGGCTGAATACCAGTATTGCAATATTTTTTTCCATAGCAAAAATGAAAACACAAAGCAGAACAAACTCTTTGGTCCTTTAAAATGTAATGTAATGTAAAATATTGTGTTCTTAGCTTGGAAAATAAATGAATGTGACTCTGGATGACAACATAATGATGTGTGTTTCCAACATTAGGGCAGTTTTTCCTAAAAGAAGTTAAATCTGCTTTGTGTTTTGTGTCCTTGCCATGTTACTAACGAGTATCACGATGCTGTGGTAGCCGTCCCGACCATACAGTACATGTGTGTGTCGTATGTGTGTCCCGACCATGTTGCTTGGCTCTTTTTCAGGGCCAAGGAGTGGCTGTGTCTCAGCTGCCAGATGCAGAGGGCTATTTGGGGATGGATACCCTCCTATATGGGCAGGGGCTCTGCCCCCCCCTTCCCCATCGAGGAAAGACCCTAGCAAAGATGGATAGAAGCCCAATCTACTGATTAAGCACCAGAGCATCTCCGACAACGGCTAACCCCTCCAACCACGCCCAAACAAGAAATCCCCAGGCCCATCTTCCCGAAAGGCAGCCCCCCAGCCACTCCCGGCCAAAGGTAAACAGAGTCCAGCTTCTTCGCGGGGCCTGGGTGGCATCAGCCTAGGGGCCTCACCGGCGTGGCCAAGCCTCCAGCCGCGCTACACTCCCAGGCGACCGAGTCCATCACAGGAACAATGTTCAGCCGGCTTTGGTGGGTTCACGGATCAGAAGCCTGATCGGGCCAAAGCGCCGCTGGTCCCCAAAGAACAGCAGAGTCGGTGACAGGAAAGATGTTCAGCGGGTTTTGGTGGTTTTACAGAACAGCCAAGCCCCGGATTTACCTCCCAGATGTTCGGGTTTGGCTCATCCATCTTGAGCTCTGCCCACCAACCTCATGACCACCGGCTCTGTGGACTCTGCGGATAGAGAAAGCTGGTTCTCCTGCTGATTCTCCTGCCCGAGTTCTCCTGTAGGCTCTCCCCCAGACTCCCCCTTCTCCACCCCCGGTTCTCCCCGGTTCTCCCGGACTCCCCCTTCTCCTGCTCCTGGGTCTCCCCCGACTCAGACAGCCTGACACCCCGCCCGCCTCCAAGAAGGCCCCCAAGCGCGGCACCTCCTGCTGAAGGACCAGAAGTCCATAGAAGCAGAGCCCTCCCGCAGCCTCCCTGAAAGCGGGGAGCTGCCCTATTCCGGCCCCAGGCTCGGAGGCCCAGGAAAGCTGCCCTCTGTGTAGGGTGGAGCTGAACATTGGATCAGCCGACACGCCTAATTACAGCAACTGCACCGAGTGCAAGAAGAGTGTGTGTAACCAGTGTGGCTTCTAACCCCACACCTCATCTTGCTGAGGTGAGACCAATACAGCTTTCAGTGCTGCTATTATATATATATATATATATATATTATATATATATATAATATAAACAGTTCTGCTGAAAGGTACACAAACCATACAATTTCAGCGGTTTCCAAGGTTCAGTGTGGGTTAGAGCTGCAGACTTTTGCACACTCCATGTTGTTCAGTCCCTCACTGGCTATATAAAAACCACGTCTCCAGTAAATGCTGGTTTCTATATCTTCTAAGTATAATCCAGGACACAAATATTGACAGCATGTTTCAAAAAGGTACGCCTCTTACCATAAGTGAACCTAGAACCTTATCACACTGGTCTTGGTTTGTTATGACTGCTGCACGTGTTTTGACCTTTGGGGGAGTGGTTGATGCGTTTAGCCTTTCCTAGCCTCCTAGCCGCACTTCGCTAGTCTATCTCTAAGCCATTGTGGGATTCTAGGTTAATAAGGCTAAATGAATGCCATTTAAATGGCCATCTCATTTACACTTTAAAAAGGCTGCCATTTTGACTCTGTAATCTAAGAGAGGGTGTGTGTGTGTGTGTGTGTGTGTGTGTGTGTGTGTGTGTGTGTGTGTAGATGTGTGTGTGCGGTATTAGGAACCAAATACTCTTTGAATGCTCATCTTCCTAAGGGGTTATATAGTGTTATTACTAGCATGTCCCATTGACCCGGCTCAATTAACATACATCCCACTTACATTCCAGTTCCCAAGAACAGATGGTTTATGGGGTCATCAAATTATATTAACAGAAGCACTTGCACAGAATTTCACTCCAGTTCAAGCGAATCAAAGCACACTGTGAAACAGTATTCTGATGGGAAAATACAGCAGTAGCCTGCACTTAGTGCATATCTACTGTGTAACTGCTGTATATTTTGGTTGACATATCAATTGGGTGTAAAAAGGGTAGAGTTGGTTTCTCAATTATAATAGCAAAAGTTTGGTTGAACTGTGACTAGATTGTGTTTTGTCATCAGCCATAGTCTGGCTAGGCTTAGGAGCTACTCACAGTGTAAGATTTTCAACCTTGAGTGAAAACAGTGAAAGCGTTGAAAGCAGTCCAGTTGGCCCACCACGATGCTTGCAGGTTTGGGCGTGGCTTCACATGCTAGCTTCGCTATGCTTGTTGTTGGTAGTTTAGCGTTTAGCGGCGTAAGCGCGTGGGTTCCTTAGTAATCATGCTACTGGTCTATTTAAGGCAGGGGTGTCAAACTCATTTTAGCTCAGGGGGCCACATGGAGGAAAATCTATTCCCAAGTGGGCCGGACCGGTAAAATTCATGGTCATTATAACTTAAAAACAACAACTTCAGATTGTTTTCTTTGTTTTAATACGATCAACATACAACATAAAGCTGGAGCCTGAGGACAGTGTGTCCAAAATAGTACAAGCACAACATCACTATTAATCCATAAAACATGTCAAGTTTATTTGAAAATTCTAAAGAAAAGAACACACAAACACACAATGCCTCAGTGATTAACAGAACTGTTTCACAGATCACAGAACTATATCAGGGTGTCATTTCTCAGGCAGAAATGTAGATAAAAAATAATGAAATCCTGTTCCCCAAACAAGTGCAAGAACCACAGAGTCGAAGAATAGGTTAAATATACAAATAAAATAAAATCAATTAAAAACAATAGCACATCAACATAAAAACATATAAACATAAAGCTGGAGCCTGAGGACAGTGTCCAAAAGCACAACATCACTATTAATCTCAAAACACCTCAGAGTTATTTGAAAGTTCTGAGGACAAAGAACACACAAACACACAATGCCTCAGTGATTCACAGAAGTATATCACAGAACTATATCAGGGTGTCATTTCTCAGGCAGAAATGTAGATAAAAATAATGAAATCCTGTTCCCCAAACAAGTGCAAGAACCACAGAGTCAAGAATAGGTTATATACAAATAAAATAAAATCAATTAAAAACAATAGCACATCAACATAAAAACATATAAACATAAATCTGAAAGCGTTGCTCAAACTCCCGTAACAGTCCCGTTATTTTATCTTTGAACCCGCTTCATGTCTGCCACTGTCAGGGCGTGTTGTAGGTGTAGTGTAGGAATCAAACGCAGGACCGCAGACTGAATGTTCCAAATGCTGTAATACTGGCCCAACACAGGCAACAGGACAACTAAGCCCGACAGCAAAAACACGCACGAAGGCGAAAGGTAGATCGCGCACTAACAGGTGCGACAAAATGAAACGGTGCACACACAAGTGCAACTAAGCTCCAGCACAGTGGAGAAATACGCTCAACCGGCAAAACACAACACTGACGGAAACAAACAGACAAAAGCAAACGAACATGAAACATCTATCGGTGGCAGCTAGAATTCCGGAGACAGACGAACGCCGAAGCCTGCCCGAACAAAGGAGAGAGGCAGCCTCGGCCGAAACCGTGACAGTACCCCCCCTTGACGCCTTGCGGCTCCAGACGTGTGCCGACTCCGGCCTCGGGGGCGACCAGGGGGACGGCGCAGGCGCGTCGGATGCCTCCGATGGAACTCCGTCAGGAGCTTTGACGGTCCAACACGTCTCTCCTCGGCACCCAGCACCGCTCCTCCGGACCGTAACTCCCACTCCACTAGATACTGGAGACCCCCATCCGACGCCTCGAGATCCAAGATGGATCTCACGGAGTACGCCGGTGCAATCCTCGATGTCCAACGGGGCGGAGGAGTCTCCAAGATCTCGATCTTCTTGGAGTGGGCCTGCACCACCGTGCCTGAGAAGGGGGACACATGGAACGAGGGGTTAATACATTTATACTCCACAGGTAGCTGTAATCTATAACATACCTCGTTCAACCTTCTCAGGACTTTAAATGGCCCTACAAACCGCCCGACCCAGTTTCCGACAGGGCAGGCGGAGGGCAGGTTTCTGGTAGAGAGCCAGACTCGATCACCAGGTGCGTACACCGGTGCCTCACTGCGGTGGAGATCAGCGCTCGCCTTCTGACGTCGGAGGGCCCGCTGCAGGTGGGCGTGTGCAGCGTTCCAAGTCTCCTCCGAGCGCCGCGCCCACTCATCCACCGCAGGAGCCTCGATCTGGCTCTGCTGCCAGGGTGCCAGAACCGGCTGGTAACCTAACACACATTGAAATGGAGTTAGGTTAGTGGAGGAATGGCGTAGGGAATTCTGGGCCATCTCGGCCCAGGAACGTACCTTGACCACTCCTCCGGCCGGTCCTGGCAGTATGTTCTGAGAAACCTACCCACATCCTGGTTTACGCGTTCCACCTGCCCATTGCTCTCCGGTGGTAACCCGAGGTGAGGCTCACCGAGACCCCCCAACCGCTCCATAAACGCTCTCCAGACTCTGGAGGTGAATTGGGGACCCCGATCAGCCACAATGTCCTCGGGTACCCCGTGAGTGCCGGAACACATGGGTAAACAGTGCCTCGGCAGTTTGCAGGGCCGTAGGAAGACCCGGCATGGGGAGCAACGACAGGCCTTAGAGAACCGGGTCCACAACGACCAGGATGGTAGTATTCCCCTTGGGAGAGGGGAAGGTCTGTTATAAAGTCCACTGAGAGGTGGGACCATGGCCGCTGTGGAACGGGCAGGGGTAGCAACTTACCCCTAGGTAGATGTCTAGGCGCCTTACACTGGGCGCACACCGAGCAGGAGGAAACATAAACCCTCACATCCCTTGCCAACGTGGGCCACCAGTACTTGGCACTAAGACAGTGCACTGTCCGGCCGATACCGGATGTCCAGAGGAGGTGACGTGTGAGTCGGACGTATTCGACCCTCCGGGCACTGTGGTGGACTAGGGTCGGGTGCGTAATCGCCCGCTCGAGTTCAGCATCGACCTCCCATACTACCGGTGCCACCAGACACGACTCAGGCAGTATGGGAGTGGGCTCCACGGACCTCTCCTCCGCGTCATACCGCCGAGACAGCGCATCTGCCTTGCCATTCTGTGACCCAGGGATGTGCGTGATCTTAAAAGTAAACCTGGTCAAGAACATACTCCATCTTGCCTGGCGAGGTTCAGCCTCTCGCCGCCCGGATGTACTCCAGGTTACGGTGGTCCGTCAAAATGAGGAAAGGGGTGTTGAGCCCCCTCAAGCCAGTGCCTCCACACCTTTAGAGCCTGTACCACGGCTAACAGCTCCCTGTCCCCCTACGTCATAGTTCCGCTCCGCGGACTGAGCTTCTTAGAATAAAAAGCACAGGGGCGGAGTTTAGGTGGCGCGCCAGATCGTTGTGAAAGCACGGCTCCTAAACCGGCCTCGGCGCGTCCACCTCTACTTGGAACGGCAAAGAGGGATCCGGATGCGCCAGCACCGGGGCCGAGGTAAACAGGTCCTTCAGCCTCCCAAACGCCCTGTCCGCCTCGGCCGACCACTGCAGACGCACCGGACCCCCCTTCAACAGAGACGTGATGGGAGCTGCCACCTGTCCAAAACCCCGGATAAACCTCCTGTAGTAATTTGCAAACCCCAAAAACTGCTGCACCTCCTTCACAGTGGTTGGTGTTTGCCAATTACGCACGGCCGACACCCGGTCTACCTCCATCTTCACCCCTGACGCAGACAACTGATAACCCAAAAAGGAGACCGACTCCTGGAAAAACAGACACTTCTCTGCCTTCACATACAGGTCGTGCTCCACCAGCCTCCCGCAACACCCTGCGCACCAGGGCCACATGCTCGACACGGGTAGGTGAGTACACGAGAATGTCATCAATGTACACCACCACCCCCTGCCCCTGCATGTCCCTGAAGATCTCATCCACAAATGATTGGAAAACTGATGGAGCGTTCATCAACCCGTATGGCATGACCAGATACTCGTGAATGGCCCGAGGTGGTACTAAAGGCTGTTTTCCATTCATCCACCCTCCCCTGATGCGCACCAAGTTGTACGCGCTCCTGAGATCTAGTTTCGTGAAGAAACGCGCCCCATGCAACGACTCAGTCATGGTCGCAATCAGCGGGAGTGGATAACTATACTTCACCGTAATCTGATTGAGACCACGGTAATCGTGCATGGCGCAAACCACCATCCTTTTTCTTCACGGAAAAGAAACTCGAGGACGCGGGGAAGTGGACGCGTATGTATCCTTGTCTCAGCGATTCGTCTATGTAAATCTCCATAGCCTTCTTCTCCTCCTGAGACAGAGGATACACATGGCTCCGTGGGAGCGCAGCTCCTGCCTGGAGGTTTATCGCACAATCCCCCTGCCTATGGGGTGGCAACTGCGTCGCCCTCGCCTTACTAAACGCAATAGCCAAATCCCCATACTCAGGTGGAACGTGCAATGCGGCCACCTGGTTTGGACTCTCCACCGAGGTAGCCCCTACGGAAACGCCCAAACATCTACCCACACACTGAGCAGACCACTCCATCAGAGCCCTCTCCTGCCACGAAATCACTGGGTTATGGGTACTCAACCAGGGCATGCCCAGCACCACCGGATACGCAGGAGAGTCAATCAGGAACAGCTGAATCATCTCTGATGATCCCCCTGCGCACACATCCTAAGTGGCGCCGTGACCTCCTGATTAAGCCCGTACCCAACGGACGACTATCTAGGGCGTGAACGGGGAAAAGGAACATCAACAGGAATGAGGGGAATCCCTAACGCTAAACAAAACTTTTTTATCAATAAAATTCCCAGCCGCGCCTGAATCTACCAGCGCCTTATGCTGGGAATGAGGTGCTACCTGTGGAAAACGTACAGGCATACAAAATGGGCAACAGAGAGCTCTGGGTGAGTGGGCGCCTACTCACCTGGAGGGAATCCCCAGTGCGGGACCTGTCGTCATCTCCCCTAGGAGGCCATCCCCAGCACCTAGCCGCGGTGTGTCCTCCCCGACCACAGTTGGTGCAGTGGATGGACCCCTAGCCTGCCCACTCCTCCTCTCTCTACGCCAGCGCCCGAGCTCCTAGGACAAGGCTCGGAGGCGCTGGAGGGTGGAATGGACGGACCCTCCGCAGGACGTCCGCGGGTAGCCAGCAGGGTATCCAGCCTGATGGACATATCAACCAGCTGGTCGAAAGTGAGGCTGGTGTCCCTACAAGCCAGCTCCCGACGGACGTCCTCTCGTAGGCTGCATCGGTATAGATCGATGAGGGCCCGATCATTCCACCCTGCATCTGCCGCTAGAGTCACGGAGTCGAGCGCGAATTCCTGGGCACTTCTCCTCCCCTGCCGGAGGAAGACCAGACGCTCCCCCGCCGCTTTCCCCTCCGGGGGATGGTCAAACACCGCCCTGAAGCGGCGGGAGAACTCGGTGTACGTAATCATCGTGGCGTCGATCTTCCTCCACTCCGCGTTGGCCCACTCCAACGCTTTTCCGGCCAGGCAGGAGATCAGGGCGGACACGCTCTCATGCCCTGAAGGTGCCGGGTGCACTGTGGCCAGGTATAGCTCTACCTGGAGCAGGAATCCCTGACACCCAGCCGCGGTCCCGTCGTAAGCCCTCGGGAGAGATAGTCGGACTCCTCGAGGTTCCGGCGCTGGACTGGGCGGGCTGGCCGATGGTGCTGGCAGGGCGGGCGGCGGTGGAGGCGGACCCCAGCCTCGGAGTGTGGTAATCACCTCCTGCAGGGCGGTCCCCATCTGCAGGAGCTGCTCTTGCTGGTCCCGAACCTGGGCTTCCAGTCTCGTCTGGGCTGCTTCGGCTCCTGCTGATTCCATTGCAGGTGTATGATTCTGTCAGGGCGTGTTGTAGGTGTAGTGTAGGAATCAAACGCAGGACGCAGACTGAATGTTCCAAATGCTGTAATACTGGCCCAACACAGGCAACAGGACAACTAAGCCCGACAGCAAAAACACGCACGACGAAGGTAGATGCGCACTAACAGGTGCGACAAAAATGAAACGGTGCACACACAAGTGCAACTCGAAGCTCCAGCACAGTGGAGAAATACGCTCAACCGAGCAAAACACAACACTGACGAAACAAACAGACAAAAGCAAAGCGAACATGAAACATCTATCGGTGGCAGCTAGAATTCGGAGACGACGAACGCTCGAAGCCTGCCCGAACAAGGGAGAGAGGCAGCCTCGGCCGAAACCGTGACAGCCACATGTTGGGTCGCTGCACACATTTTCAGACAGGGGAAGTGAGCTGCATCACCACCGGCAAGTTGCGTCTCCCACAGACAGCTTCAACTTGGAAAGAACGAATGCTGTCATAATACTGCGTGACAACTTTGTTGCGCCCTTGCAGCTGTTTGTTCAAGTTATTCAGGTGCTCTGTAACATCCACCATAAATGCAAGGTCCTGCATCCATTCTGCGGAATGAAATTCTAACACTGGTTTGCCCTTTTCTTCCATGAACTGTTCAATTTCTTCTCGTAAATCAAAGAAAACGCCTCAGCACAGCACCTCGGCTTAACCATCTTACCTCAGTGTGGTATGGCAGGCCATAGATGTGGTCTTTCTCTCTGAGAAGGCTGTCAAACTGACGGTGATTCAGGCTTCTGGATCGGATGAAATTAACAGTTTGGATGACCACCTTCATGACGTTATCCATCTTTAATGACTTGCAACACAAAGCCTCCTGGTGCAAAATACAGTGAAAAGTCAAAAAATCGCGTCCTCCATTTGCAGATTGCACTTTCTCTCTGAACTTTGTCAGCAACGCCTGCTTTTTTTCCTGATCATTGAGGGCGCACCATCTGTAGCCAGGCTGACAGCGCGGGACCAGTCCACTCCGACCCTGTCCAGCGCGCCGACGAAATGCGGTAAAAATATCAGCTGCTGTCGTTGTATCTGTCATCGGCACCAACTCCACGAACTCCTCGGTGACGGTCAATGTGTCATCAACTCAGGATGAAAATGGCCAGTTGTGCAACATCTGTAATGTCCGTGCTTTCATCAATTGCAACCGAAAACGCAATAAATGACTTTACTTTTTGCTTCAACTGGCTGTCCAAATCCACTGAAAGATCGGAAATCCTGTCTGCAACTGTGTTTCTTGTCAGGCTGATATTTGCAAAAGCCTGCCACTTTTCAGGGCACACAATCTCCGCTGCCTTCATCATGCATGTTTTTACAAATTCACCCTCACTAAATGGTTTTGAAGCCACTGCGATTTCATTAGCAATGAGGTAGCTAGCTTTCACTGCAGCGTCACTGATGTCTCGGCTGTGAGTAAACACAGACTGCTGTTTCTTCAGACCCGCCAACAGTTCATTCACCTTCCCTCATCTCCGCTGTCCTTGAAAGTTGTCATATTTGTCGGCATGAAGACTCACATAGTGGCAACGAAGGTTATATTCTTTCAGCATAAATAGGATGACCATTTTTCTTGGAACACTCTGCACTCTGCGTCCACTTTTCTCTTTTTTGACAGAGACATATTGGGGCAATGAGGGTGCCAAAGCACATAATGTTAAAAGTAGAAGCCGTAATAAATATTGCGGGCAAAACAAAGTAGCTCATTGGCTGCACGTCTTGACCTACTTGCTCTGCCCCGGTATAAACAGTTTGCTTGCTTAACACAATTGCTATTGCGCCATCCAGTGGACGCAAATTGGAACAGCAGTTTATTTTATTGAAAAATTGCAGCGCATTTTTATACTTTACAAAATTATTATTATTATTATTATTATTATTTTATTTTTTATTTTTTTAATCATCTCGCGGGCCGGATTAAACCCGTTTGCGGGCCTGATCCGGCCCGCGGGCCGGACGTTTGACACCCCTGATTTAAGGTGTTCCGAGGAGATTAGGCAGAGCATGTCTAACTCCTTGTCACATGGTGAGAACCATGACTTCCCCACCCCGCCCCACAAGATGGCCGCCACTCCATTATGTAATGACGTCACTGAAGAGGCTCTACATTTTCTCATGTAGTTCATAATTTCCGTTTTTTTACATTATTGTATGTAGAAACACATACACTGTGATGTCATACAGTACTTCAAAAGACAGTTAAAATAGAGGTAAAACACACATCATAGAGCCTCATGTATCTTTGTGTTGGCTCAGACGGCTAGTTACTACAGTACTACTATATACCCTAAGGTTGTTATTAGTGTAAGTACCTCATTACTACACAGGTGTAACTTACTTGACTTATTAATTTTAGCTCCTAGAGGAGCAAAGGCCCTCAGGTTACTACCTCTGGACTACACAGGTCAACTCAATATAAAATGCTACCAATATCATAGACTGGTATGTATCTCTGTGTTGTCATACTGGCCCATCTTTGGCATTAATGAGGAGCAGCATATTCCTCGAATGAAGTCCAAGCCACGGGGAAATCTGTAATTACATTGGAGAGCTCAGCATCGTAGGTGATTATGTTCTTAGATGGCCTAATGAGCCAAAGATTAGGTGTCTCTGGACCAGTGTGTCTTAACACTCCAACCGATAGACTTGTTTTGCTCAAAATCAGGGTTGTGTTCATTAGGCATCAAACTGAAGAAAAATGACTGAAACGGTGAGGGACTAGCTGGACTTGTCCAATAAGAAATGCTCATTTTCATTTCCAATGCAAAACGCTTTGCGACAGTGTGCATTAATGAATACAACCCAGGTGCAGAGTACAACTGACAGAGATGAAATACCACCATGTTTCAGGGACGATGTAAATTCCTCTTTACTCAGTCGATTCAGAGAATGAATAGGACATTCTGATCATGAATTGAAAAGGTTCACTGAAAAACATACTAATTAAAAAGTCCTAATTTCCCAATTTATGTGTTGAATTTAGATCCCGAACTTGATTTTAACTGAGCTGAAATTCAATTCAACCCAACTAGACACGCATCTAATCTAATCCATTCAATCATGCTTCATGCAGAAACTGAACTTGTGGTGATTGATGGAGAGCTATGTAGAGCCCTGAGTCCTTTGTGATGAAGAGGAATAGATGAGAATGTGAGTCATTGGTCTAGGACAGGGCATGGTGCTGGATGGCCATCTGAACGAGGCTGCTACTGCCTCGGCCTACCTACCTCAATACACTGACTCATCCACCCCTTTCTATGCTTCGTCAGCGAACATGCCTCTGTCACTCTCCAAAACACTTGCTTCGAGCTGAGAATTTGTTTGTGTGTATTTGTGTGTGTGTGTTTAGGGGGTTGTGTGTATGTGTGGGGGTTGGTACATGCATTACATTATGTCTGAAGGAGCATTTATCTGTGTGTTTGTTGGTGTTTGTGTGTGTGTGTGTGTGTGTGTGTGTGTGTGTGTGTGTGTGTGTGTGTGTGTGTGTGTGTGTGTGTGTGTGTGTGTGTGTGTGAGTGTGTGTGTGTGTAGGCATGCTATAGAAAAGGTAATCTCTGCTTCCTAAAAGGATTTAAAGGGCATCAGGAAGCCTATCGTTTCTCCTGAGGCTTTATCCCAGTCAGAAGAGGTGTCCCTTAACCTTCCTCAAAATGAGCCTCTCTCTTTCTCTCTCTCTCTTTCTCTCTCTCTCTCTCTCTCCCCTCTCTCTCTCTTCCTCTCTCTCTCTACCCCTCTCTCTCGCTCTCTCCCCCCTCTCTCTCTCTGCCCTCTCTCTCTCTCCCCCTCTCTCTCTTCCTCTCTCTCCCCCCCCCTCTCTCTCTCTCTCTCTCTCTCTCTCTCTCCCCCTCTCTCTCTCCCGCCCTCTCTCTCCCCTCTTGCTCTCTCTCTCTCTCTCTCTCTCTCTCTCTCTCTCTCTCTCTCTCTCTCTCTCTCTCTCTCTCTCTCTCTCTCTCTCTCTCTCTCTCTTCCTCTCTCTCTCCACCCCCTCTCAATTCAATTCAATTTCAATTAACATTGCCAAAGCAATATATACAGTGTTGTAACAATGTGCAAATAGTTAAAGTACAAATGGGAAAATAAATAAACATAAATATGGGTTGTATTTACAATGGTGTTTGTTCTTCACTGGTTGCCCTTTTCTTGTGGCAACAGGTCACAAATCTTGCAGCTGTGATGGCACACTGTGGTTTTTCACCCAGTAGATAAGGGAGTTTATCAAAATTGGGTTTGTTTTCGAATTCTTTGTGGATCTCTGTAATCTGAGGGAAATATGTGTCTCTAATATAGTCATACATTTGGCAGGAGGTTAAGAAGTGCAGCTCAGTTTCCACCTAATTTTGTGGGCAGTGTGCACATAGCCTGTCTTCTCTTGAGAGCCAGGTCTGCCTACGGCGGCCTGTCTCAATAGCAAGGCTATGCTCACTGAGTCTGTACATAGTCAAAGCTTTCCTTAAGTTTGGGTCAGTCACAGTGGTCAGGTATTCTGCCACTGTGTACTCTCTGTTTAGGGCCAAATAGCATTCTAGTTTGCTCTGTTTTTTTGTTTGTTCTTTCCAATGTGTCAAGTAATTCTCTTTTTGTTTTCTCATGATTTGGTTGGGTCTAATTGTGTTGTTGTTATTGTTGTTGTTGTTGTCCTGGGGCTGTGCGGGGGTCTGTTTGTGTTTGTGGACAGAGCCCCAGGACAAGCTTACTTAGGGACTCTTCTCCAAGTTCATCTCTCTGTAGGTGATGGCTTTGTTATGGAAGGTTTGGGAATCGCTTCCTTTTAAGTGGTTATAGAATTTAACTTGGCTCTTTTCTGATTTTGATAATTAGCGGGTATTGGCCTAATTCTGCTCTGCATTCATTATATGGTGTTTTACGTTGTACACTGAGGATGTTTTTGCAGAATTCTGCATGCAAAGTCTCAATTTGGTGTTTGTCCCATTTTGTGAATTCTTGGTTGGTGAGCGGACCCCTAGACCACACAACCATAAAGGGCAATGGGTTCTATAACTGATTCAAGTATTTTTAGCCAGATCCTAATTGGTATGTCAAAATTTATGTTGCTTTTGATGGCATAGAAGGCCCTTCTTGCCTTGTCTCTCAGATCGTTCACAGCTTTGTGGAAGTTACCTGTGGCGCTGATGTTTAGGCAGAGGTATGTATAGTTTTTTGTGTGCTCTAGGGCAACGGTGTCTAGATGGAATTTGTATTTGTGGTCCTGGCAACTGGACCTTTTTTGGAACACCATTATTTTTGTCTTACTGAGATTTACTGTCAGGGTCCAGGTCTGACATAATCTGTGCAGAAGATCTAGGTGCTGCTGTAGGCCCTCCTTGGTTGGTGACAGAAGCACCAGATCATCAGCAAACAGGCCGGGTGCTGCAGACTGTTCTAGTGCCTCACCAATTCGTTGAAATACAGTGGGGAGAACAAGTATTTGATACACTGCCGATTTTGCAGGTTTTCCTACTTACAAAGCATGTAGAGGTCTGTAATTTTTATCATAGGTACACTTCAACTGTGAGAGACAGAATCAAAAATCCAGAAAATCACATTGTATGATTTTTAAGTAATTAATTTGCATTTTATTGCATGACATAAGTATTTGATCAGTAAGAATTCCGGCTCTCATAGACCTGTTAGTTTTTCTTTAAGAAGCCCTCCTGTTCTCCACTCATTACCTGTATTAACTGCACCTGTTTGAACTCGTTACCTGTATAAAAGACACCTGTCCACACACTCAATCAAACAGACTCCAACCGCTCCACAATTGCCAAGACCAGAGAGCTGTGTAAGGACATCAGGGATAAAATTGTAGACCTGCACAAGGCTGGGATGGGCTACAGGACAATAGGCAAGCAGCTTGGTGAGAAGGCAACAACTGTTGGTGCAATTATTAGAAAATGGAAGAAGTTCAAGATGACGGTCAATCACCCTCGGTCTGGGGCTCCATGCAAGATCTCACCTCGTGGGGCATCAATGATCATGAGGAAGGTGAGGGATCAGCCCAGAACTACACGGCAGGACCTGGTCAATGACCTGAAGAGAGCTGGGACCACAGTCTCAAAGAAAACCATTAGTAACACACTACGCCGTCATGGATTAAAATCCTGCAGTGCACGCCAAGGTCCCCCCTGCTCAAGCCAGCGCATGTCCAGGCCCCGTCTGAAGTTTGCCAATGACCATCTGGATGATCCACAGGAGGAATGGGAGAAGGTCATGTGGTCTGATGAGACAAAAATATAGCTTTTGGTCTAAACTCCACTCGCCGTGTTTGGAGGAAGAAGAAGGATGAGTACAACCCCAAGAACACCATCCCAACCGTGAAGCATGGAGGTGGAAACATCATTCTTTGGGGATGCTTTTCTGCAAGGGGACAGGACGAATGCACCGTATTGAGGGAGGATGGATGGGGCCATGTATCGCGAGATCTTGACCAACAACCTCCTTCCCTCTGTAAGAGCATTGAAGATGGGTCGTGGCTGGGTCTTCCAGCATGACAACGACCCGAAACACACAGCCAGGGCAACTAAGGAGTGGCTCTATAAGAAGCATCTCAAGGTCCTGGAGTGGCCTAGCCAGTCTCCAGACCTGAACCCAATAGAAAATCTTTGGAGGGAGCTGAAAGTCCGTATTGCCCTGTGCGACAGCCCCCGAAACCTGAAGGATATGGAGAAGGTCTGTATGGAGGAGTGGGCCAAAATCCCCCTGCTGCAGTGTGTGCAAACCTGGTCAAGACCTACAGGAAACGTATGATCTCTGTAATTGCAAACAAAGGTTTCTGTACCAAATATTAAGTTCTGCTTTTCTGATGTATCAAATACTTATGTCATGCAATAAAATGCAAATTAATTACTTAAAAGTCATACAATGTGATTTTCTGGATTTTTGTTTTAGATTCCGTCTCTCACAGTTGAAGTGTACCTATGATAAAAATTACAGACCTCTACATGCTTTGTAAGTAGGAAAACCTGCAAAATCGGCAGTGTATCAAATACTTGTTCTCCCCACTGTATATGTTGAAGAGGGTGGGTCTAAAATTGCATCCCTGTCTCACCCCACGGCCCTGTGGAAAGAAATGTGTGTTTTTTGCCAATTTTAACCGCTTGTGTACATGGATTTTATAATGTCGTATGTTTTTCCCCCAACCCCACTTTCCATCAATTTTTATAGCAGACCCTCATGCCAAATTGAGTCAAAAGCTTTTTTGAAATCAACAAAGCATGAGAAGACTTTGCCTTTGTTTTGGTTTGTTTGTTTGTCAATTAGAGTGTGCAGGGTGAATACGTGGTCTGTCGTACGGTAATTTGGTTAAAAGCCAATTTGACATTTGCTCAGTACATTGTTATCACTGAGGAAATGAACTAGTCTGCTATTAATGATAATACAGAGGATTTTCCCAAGGTTGCTGTTGACGCATATCCCACGGTAGTTATTGGGGTCAAATTTGTCTCCACTTTTGTGGATTGGGGTGATCAGTCCTTGGTTCCAAATATTGGGGAAGATGCCAGAGCTAAGGATGATGTTAAAGAGTTTAAGTATAGCTAATTGAAATTTGTGGTCTGTATATTTAATCATTTCATTGAGGATACCATCAACACCACAGGCCTTTTTGAGTTGGAGGGTTTGTATTTTGTCCTGTAGTTCATTCAATGTAATTGGAGAATCCAGTGGGTTCTGGTAGTCTTTAATAGTTGATTCTAAGATTTGCATTTGATCATGTATATTTTTTTGCTGTTTGTTCTGTTATAGGGCCAAAAAGATTGGAGAAGTGGTTTACCCATACATCTCCGTTTTGGATAGATAGCTCTTCGTGTTGTTGTTTGTTTAGTGTTTTCCAATTTTCCCAGAAGTGGTTAGAGTCTATGGATTCTTCAATTACATTGAGCTGATTTCTGACATGCTGTTCCTTCTTTTTCCATAGTGTATTTCTGTATTGTTTTAGTGATTCACCATAGTGAAGGCGTAGGCTCAGGTTTTCTGGGTCTCTATGTTTTTGGTTGGATAGGTTTCTCAATTTCTTTCTTAGGTTTTGCATTCTTCATCAAACCATTTATCACTGTTGTTACTTTTCTTCAGTTTTCTGTTAGAGATTTTTTAGATTTGATAGGGAAGCTGAGAGGTCAAATATACTGTTTAGGTTTTCTACTGCCAAGTTTACACCTTCACTATTACAGTGGAGCGTTTTGTCCAGGAAGTTGTCTAGAATGGATTGAATTTGTTGTTGCCTAATAGTTTTTTGGTAGGTTTCAACACTACATTCCTTCCATATATAGCATTTCTTAATATTATTCAGTTCCTTTGACTTTGATGCCTCATGATTGAGTATTGCTCTGTTCAAGTAGACTATGATTTTGCGTGGTCTGACAGGGGGTGTCAGTGGGCTGACTGTGAACGCTCTTAGAGACTCTGGGTTGAGGTCAGTGATAAAGTAGTCTACAGTGCTACTGCCAAGAGATGAGCTATAGGTGTACCTACCATAGGAGTCCCCTCGAAGCCTACCATTGACTATGTACATACCCAGTGTGCGACAGAGCTGCAGGAGTTGTGACCCGTTTTTGTTGGTTATGTTGTCGTAGTTGTGCCTAGGGGGGCATATGGGGGAGGGAATGCTGTCACCTCCAGGTAGATGTTTGTCCCCCTGTGTGCTGAGGGTGTCAGGTTATTGTCCAGTTCTGGCATTTAGGTCGCCACAGACTAGTACATGTCCCTGGGTCTGGAAATGATTGATTTCCCCCTCCAGGATGGAGAAGCTGTCTTCATTAAAGTATGGGGATTCTAGTGGGGGGATATAGGTAGCACACAGGAGGACAATTTTCTCTGTTGAGATCGTTTCCTTTTGAATTTCTAACCAAATGTAAAATGTTCCTGTTTTGATTAATTTAATAGAGTGAGTTAGGTCTGCTCTATATCAAATTAGCATACCCCCTGAGTCCCTTCCCTGTTTCACACCTGGTAGTTTGGTGGATGGGACTACCAGCTCTCTGTAACCTAGAGGGCAACCAGAGGGTCCGTCTCCTCTATACCATGTTTCTTGTAGGATGACAATGTCTGTATTTCCGATTTCTTTGGTGAAGTCCAGATTCCTGCTCTTTAGGTCAAAGGCAGATGACCTCAGGCCTTGGATATTCCAGGATGAAATAGTGAAGGCTTTGTGTTCCATAAAGTGTCTAATGTTGTTGGTTGTGTGGTTTGGCCTCTGTGAGCAGAGCCTGCTGAGCATCTGGTACATGCCATTGACTTGGGCTAGTGTAAGAGTGGGTGTTGGGCCTGTTTGCCTGCTCACGGCCTGGGCGTATGTGTGACTTTCATGTTGAGGTCCTCTTTGTGGGAGTGGGGGGCTTGGGGTGGGTAGGAGGGGCATAGGTCTGATCTGAGGGGGCCTAAATGGGGTGTGGGCATGGTTGACTTGGGGGGGAGTTAATTGGTGGGGGTGGGGGTGTAGATGTGGCTAATGGTGCTGTGGTCTGGATGTAGGTCCTCTCTGTGGGGGTCCTCTATGTGTAGGTCCTGGGGTGGGTCCCGCAGGTCTGGGAGAGTGTCTCGCTGGTCTGGGCGGGGTGTCTGTTGATCTGTTGTTCCTGTGTGAGGTGTTGGGTCTGCGGTTGAGGGCGATATCCTTTAGGGTCGGGGCGAAGGTGTGCACTGCTGCCTTGTATAGGTGGACCTGGTCATAAAGGCTGTTCACGTCCAGGGTGGAGTGGTGGGCCAGGTAGACATTTGGTTTTGATGCACAGTCACGGGAAATTATTGCGTTTACCTGCTGTATGGTAGCAGGGTGGAAGTATTTTCGTGGTAACAGGGTTGAGATAACCACTTGTGCGTTGGGGAAAGTAGAATAAGCTTTTTCTATCACTCCCTTGAGTGCTGTGGCCACCCTTTCCTGCTGTGTTCTCATGTCGTTTGTGCCTGTGTGTATTATTATGTGGCTGGGTGATCCTAGTCGGTCCTCAGACAGAAGGTCTAGGGCGCACTGGGTGTTTGGACACCAGAGTTTAGACACTGTGTGTTTTGGAAAAAAATTATTTTCTTGTATGTATTTCTCGTTTGAGTCCATAAGGAGTACAATCTGTTGCTTGTGTATGTCCTCAGTGGGTGTGGGGGGGTCATCATGAGGGCTATCAGGGTGTCTGACAAGGGGGTTGCTCAGAGGGGTCCCCAGGGCTTGGGGTTCTTCATTTGTTTGTCTGGCTGTGATGTAGAGGCTATGGTCAGGGTCTAGGGTGTACTGTTCTGCTGCGGTGTCGAGACTTTGTCCAGGATCTGAGGTGGGCTGTTCTGCTGGCTTCTCTGCGGGGGTGGCCAGCTCTCTAATGGGTTGTTCTATGTCACCCGTCATCGTTCTCACCTTCTCCTCCAGCACTCTGGTCCTCTCCTCTAGTGCTCTGTTCTTCTCCTGCTCCTGCTCTTTCTCCTGTTGATGTTGTCTCACCACAGTCCAGAGTGCAGACATGTCTCTCTCTACCTCCAGCTCTCCAGGTCTAGTCTAGTCTCCTTGGGGTTGCTCTGTGGGGTGATTTAATGAAGAGGTCTGGTCTGACCCACTCGGGGTTGGGGTATCTTTCTCAAGGGAGAGCTTCTCCTGCTGAGCTATTTCTTTGATTAGGTGAAAGTCCAGCTGGAACTGTTTGGTGCTGCCTTGAACCAAAACGGTTCCAGATTTATAGTGATTAATATTAGACGACTCAGAGTCCTCGTTGTCCAGTATCCTGAGTTTCCACCCATCGCTAATACCCCCCCTCTTAACAGAGGGGTAGTGTGCTAGTATAGCACTGTGCCATGCCAGGGGATGGTCTGTGTGGAAGATAAGGTTGCTTATGTTCCCATTTTTATAAAAATCAGCAAAAAGTGTCTCCTGAATCCCCAAAAGGAGTTTCATTTTGTACTCTTTTCGTGTCTTGTCGTTTTTTACATTCAGAGGGTACTGTATTTTAATGACCTCTGAACAGCGGGGGGGCTTCTAAGGCCTCTCCATTTGGTTGGGGTAGACTGTGCGACTCTCCTGCCATTGTTGGGCTCAATAGCTTCATACTAAACATTACTCACTCAGTTCCAGGTTGGATGGTGTTTTCAGGTTTATGTTTGTTTGCCAGAGCATTTGCTGTATAGTTTGGGAATAGTAATCCTTGGTAGTAGAAAGCCTTCCAGGTAATTCCGTCCAATATCAGGTTGTAGGTTTGGAGTTTTGGTTTGGAATGAAGGTTATGTTGTGGAGGGTAGCATCCTGTATATGTCCCTGCCAAAAAATCCTACTTTATCTAACACTAAATCTATATTTTTTGTTAAAAATGCTGTCTTTCTCTCTCTCTCTCTCTCTCTCTCTCTCTCTCTCTCTCTCTCTCTCTCTCTCTCTCTCTCTCTCTTTCTCTCCCGCCCTCTCTCTCTCCCCTCTTGCTCTCTCTCTCTCTTCCTCTCTCTCTCCACCCCTCTGTCTCTCTCTCCCTCTTTTTATTTCTCTTGTACCCATCATCGCATCTGTTCTTTAGTAGTTTGGATGTTGTTCTCAAGGACCTCTGGCTGTTCTGGCTCTACTGTTTGACAATATTTATTCTAGCTCTCCCCAAGCATAAAATACATTGATTCTGTCTCTGAAATGGCTTCTGCCCAGCACAACACTTTAAAACCTCTTCCCTGTCATTTTTGTTCCAGCCCAGCACTAACACACCTCAAGGGCTCTGTGATTAGTGAACTAGTTGAATCAGGTGTGTTAGTCCTGGTCTAGAATAACAATATGCAGTTTATTCATTTCAAATCATTTTTATTTTATTATATTTATAGTCCACTCAGTAACTTGACGTATGACACTGCTGCAATGCAGACACTACTGTATGAGACTGCCTTGTTGCTCACATCAGACAGCATCTAAGGCCCTTGTCAGAATGATATTATATAACCTAGGGAGAGGAATCACAACGCCTGAGCTACAACATTCACTAGACTAAACCATTTCCAAAGCTTGCCCTGTGGACAACTTCACAGTCATGTCTGTGTGTCAACATACAGAGGCAATTAATATGCTATAGTCATATAATATAATGTATTATACTTTATAGTATAGACTATAACCATCATAGTGAAGCTGAATCCAACATTTAGATTTATGTTCCAACGTTCAACTTTTGAGAGACTGAGTCTTCTATATGGCCAGCATATCAAAGATAAATATGTATTTATCTGAGGCAGTTTGTGTTTGTTTACAAATAGGCCTAGCTGTCGCTTTATTTTGACCAGTTCCAAGAGAGAGCTTTTTTATCCAATCAAAGCTTTCAATGTTAGAAGGTCTGGTCTACAGGACCAATAAGATGTGACGTTATTCATCCTGGATAAATGAATGGCCGTACACCTGTGCCGTACACCAGTGGTTAGCTGGATACACCAGTGGTTAGCTGGGTACACCTGTGGTTAGCTGGGTACACCTGTGGTTAGCTGGGTCTCCCCAGGGTGTATTTTGGTTGTCCATCTGCTCCAGGTCAGAATTGAGTCAGAGCCAACTGATATACTAGTAGGGTTGTGATGATTGCGATATTGTTTCCATGGCAAAAATGAAAACACAAAGCAGACCAGACTGTTTGGTCCTTTAAAAATCTGCTGTTTGTAAAATATTGTGTTCTAAAGCTTGGAAAATAAATACATGTGACTCCGGATGACAACATAATGATGTTTGTTTCCAACATTAGGGCAGTTTTCCTAAAGAAGTCAAATTGGCTTAGTGTTTTGTTTCCTTGCCACGATATTAAGAAGTATCGCAATACTGGAATCGTCCTAGCCCTATATACTAACCCTCTCACACACACACACACACACACACACACACACACACACACACACACACACACACACACACACCATGATCTGTGTGTCACACCTGTGGTCACATTGCCCCACCTGTTTCCTCTGCCCTCAATGGTCTGCTCACTGTCTGTGTTATTTTGGCTGGACACACACACACCTCTATCTCTTGTCTCTGTGTGGTGTTTCCTGTAGTCTCCTTATTATTCCAGGCTGGTGCCCACGCTGCCTCCCACACTGTGAGCCTGCTTCACATATGAACAGGAATGTCTTTCTACTGGCTCTCACACACACGCAAACACACACACACACACACACACACACACACACACACATATACATACATACATACATACATACATACATACATACAGAGATGCCCACAGATTGACACACACAGATAAAGAAATGCACACATAAAGAGATACACACAAACACAATCACACACAGACAAATGGTACGCATCAATACTGTACACAGACACACACATACAGAGATACACAAACACAACAAAATACACAAACACAAAATGACAAAACGACAACACACACACATACACACACACACACACAGCCTTGCGCAGTGTTAATGTAAGAATACCACTCTCTCTCTCGTGCTCTCTTTCTCTCTCTCTCTCTCTCTCTCTCTCTCTCTCTCTCTCTCTCTCTCTCTCTCTCTCTCTCTCTCTCTCTCTCTCTCTCTCTCTTTCTTTCTCCTCAGCCTTATGTAATCCTCCATACCAGCCAAGTCTACTGTATACAGTAGAACTGAGTCCCCTGTGTGTGTACTTGCGTTTGTGTGTGTCTTTGTGTGTCCCTCTATGTGTGTGTCTTTGTGTGTCCCTCTGTGTGTGTGTGTGTGTATCTGTGTCTCTGTCTGTGTCTGTCTGTCTCTGTATACACTACCGTCACTCTCACTCCCATCACTTGCCCCGGGGACAGAAATGGGCAAAAATAGCCTGAGCTACAAAAGAGCTACAGAGGATACAAGTTACTACAGGGCACCATGGGAAATCATCTCTCTCTCTCTCTCTCTCTCTCTCTCTCTCTCTCTCTCTCTCTCTCTCTCTCTCTCTCTCTCTCTCTCTCTCTCTCTCACTTTCCCTCTCTCACTTTCCCTCTCTCTCTCTCTCTCTCTCTCTCTCTCTCTGTCTCTCTCTCTCTCTCTCTCTCTCTCTCTCTCTCTCTCTCTCTCTCTCTCTCTCTCTCTCACTGTCCCTCTCTCACTTTCCCTCTCTCTCTCTCTCTCTCTCTCTCTCTCTCATCTTTTGCAAAGGACGGTATTTTGTAGACCATGGAGGTGTGTGTGCCTTAGGAAGAGAGAAAAGTTTAGCATATACACCCAATAAAGTATGTGTGACTATGTGTCGGTTTTAGGGAGGCCTGGTGAATGTAGTTGTGTAATTGTGTGTTTCAGCAAAAGGGAGACTGTATGTGCTTACTCTGTGTGTGTATTGTTACGGTATTGAATGGCTAATTTTACATTTTAGTCATTTAGCAGACGCTCTTATCCCGAGCTACTTACAGTTAGTGAGTGCATACATTATTTATTTTTTTCATACCCCCCCGTGGGAAACGAACCCACAACCCTGGCGTTGCAAACGCCATGCTCTACCAACTGAGCTACATCCCTGCCGGCCATTCCCTCCCCTACCCTGGACCAATTGTGCGCCGCCCCATGGGTCTCCCGGTCACGGCCGGCTACGACAGAGCCTGGATTCGAACCAGGATCTCTAGTGGCACAGCTAGCACTGCGATGCAATGCCTTAGACCACTGCACCATACAGGGAGAAGCAATTTCGAATGCAATAATATTCCCTTTCCCACAGACCAATACTATGTAGTGTGAAACGTAAAATGGCCGACTTCAAATGGAAGCTGCCTGAACATCACATGTAGTTTGTACTGTCTATTTGGGGTTTTCCTCTGTGTGACATATGGGGGTAGCAGACCTCCAGGGCCCTAGTCGGTACAGCTCCCCCGTTATACAGACCTATTACTGGGTCATGATTCTCCATTATCCACAGCACATTTACGATGGCTTGGAGGCTTAGGAGATGTTAGCCGTATTTTAGCCAAGCCAAGTAAGTGACAGTGGCCAAAAGATACCGGCGCCAGCAAATCGATGAGGTGCCAGTGTTAAGTCCTACTGAGAGGGGGAGATGCACAGAGACACACACTGAGACCCTGGTTTCCGATAGCGCAAGCTGTCGTATTTGCGTCAGGTCAGCTTTGGCTTATGTCAGATACATAGATACACAGATGTATGTCACACACACACAGGCATGCACGCAGGACGCTAGTGTTGTCACGATACCTGCATTTTTACTTCAATAGAAGGTTTAGTATCACGATACTCAATACCATCACGATACTTGATACCAAAACAATACCAAAACGATACCATGGCAAAAAATTCGTATTAGCCAAATGAATGGCACTTGATCCAGACAGATCTTTTGAGTTCAATATCATTACATTTGAAATGTTTGATTTTTGAATGTGTGCATCAATGACTCAATATTTTTTTTTTTACCAATCTACGTAACAACATAATGGTAATCATTTATTTGAATGGTAAATCTCTATTAATAATCTGGGTAAATCAAGATGTTGCCTAGGCCTATTCACATTACAGGTGAATGCATATTCAATAGGAGTGTGTGCATGCATTGAGTTATTGAGATTGTTTTTGCTGATTTCATGAGGCTACAGATGAAAAACGATCTGTTTCCTTTCCATTTGGGACTTATTGTATTGTACTGATCAACAACATTTGCATAGAAGAAGCAATATCTTATTTTATACATCTCTTTAAGACCGATGATGTCATTCACACACAAAGTTCTTTCTAGGCTCAAGCAAAGATGTTCTTGACTGGGGGGAGAGGTGAGGAGGGGGAAACGAAGTTAATTAATAACGATTTTGGTGACAATCAGCTTCGTAATCAGCAATATTTAGCGATATGGTTTGCATATGATCACAAACAAGGTACTAGGGTAGTGAATTGATGTTGGCTTCAGCTGTAAACTAGCAAGGAAAGTTACCCTACAAAGCTGGATGCTATCGGTATGTTCTTGCATTGTAAATTGTTCTAGACATTGTTTTGCGAACAGTAATTAACAGTTGCAACATTTTGACGTGTGTGTTAAGTTCTGTTCAGGATAAGTGTTGATGCAGCCAGACTCCCAGTTAGTTCAGTGGTTCCTCAGGAAAGGCTAGAGCTAGCAATGAGTAAGTGGAGCAGGCACGGTGCTCTAGCGCTATAAGGGGACATCGGCTGCGCTGATAGACAGACGACAGAAGTAACGAAAGTAACAAAAATTATATTACCGAACCATTCTAGTATCAGTATACCGTGCAACACTAACGGACACACACACACACACTTGTCAAAGACCCAGACCTTTATTTCCCATGCTCAGGTTAAGCCTACTCCTGGACTCAAAAGCACTTCCAATGGAGAGTCTCTTTTGAAAGGGCTTTTATGTCTAGGAGTAGGCTTAACCTGGACCTGTGAAGCATTTGGGTATCAGTGGTTCTACATCTTCTGACTGGTCTAGTCTTTCACAGGCGTTCAGGAACTTGACAAGCTGATCGATAACTTGAATTTGAACCTTTGTTGTAGCCTTTAGTTGGAAGGGAATGGGATGAAAGGGGAGAGGAGGCGGAGGAATGAGTGTGAACAAAGGAGAGGAGGTGGTTGGGAGAGAATGAACAGGATGACTGAGGAAAGCAGTAGGAGGGGGTGGATGTCATGTCACAGAGGAACAAAACCACGTTTGTTAGCATTAGGGCTAGTGGAGAGGAGACTACTATTGTTAGCAGCATTTGCGCTAGTGGAGAGGAGACTAGTATTGTTAGCATTAGCTCTAGTGGAGAGGAGGCTAGTATTGTTAGCGTTAGGGCTAGTGGAGAGGAGACTAGTATTGTTAGCATTAGCGCTAGTGGAGAGGAGACTAGTATTGTTAGCATTAGGGCTAGTGGAGAGGAGACTACTATTGTTATCAGCATTTGCGCTAGTGGAGAGGAGACTAGTATTGTTAGCATTAGCGCTAGTGGAGAGGAGACTAGTATTGTTAGCATTAGGGCTAGTGGAGAGGAGACTACTATTGTTATCAGCATTTGCGCTAGTGGAGAGGAGACTAGTATTGTTAGCATTAGCGCTAGTGGAGAGGAGACTAGTATTGTTAGCATTAGCTCTAGTGGAGAGGAGGCTAGTATTGTTAGCGTTAGGGCTAGTGGAGAGGAGACTAGTATTGTTAGCATTAGCGCTAGTGGAGAGGAGGCTAGTATTGTCAGCATTAGTGCTAGTGGAGAGGAGGCTAGTGTTGTCAGTGTTGACTCCTGGGACTTTTCTATTGGTTCCAGTACAACAGGAAAAATCAATCAAGCCCAACTAAACTACACTGAACACAAATATAAACGCAACATGCAACAATTTCAAATATTTTACAGAGTTACAGTTCATATAAGGAAATCAGTCAATTGAAATAAATTAATTAGGCCCTAGTCTATGGATTTCACATGACTGGGAATGCAGATATGGATCTGTTGGTCACAGATACCTTTAAAAAAGTAGGGGTATCTGGTGTGACCACCATTTGCCTCATACAGCGCGATACATCTCCTTCGCATAAAGTTGATCAGGCTGTTGATTGTGGCCAATGGAATGTTGTCCCACTCCTCTTTAATAGCTGTGCGAAGTTGCTGGATGTTAGCGGGAACTAGAACACGCTGTCGTACACGTCGATCCAGAGCATCCCAAACATGCTCAATGGGTGACATGTCTGGTTAGTATGCAGGCCATGGAAGAACTGGGACATTTTCAGCTTCCAGGAATTGTGTACAGATCCTTGCGACATGGGGCCTGCATTATAATTCTGAAACATGAGGTGATGGTGGCGGATGAATGGCACGACAATGGGCCTCCGGATATCGTCACGGTATCTCTGCATTCAAATTGCCATCGATAAAATGCAACTGTGTTCGTTGTCCATAGCTTATGCCTGCCCATATCATAACCCCACCGCCACCTTGCGGCACTCTGTTCACAACGTTGACATCCGCAAACCGCTCGCCCACACAATGCCATACACGCTGTCTGCCATCTGCCCGGTATAGTTGAAACCGGGATTCATCCGTGAAGAGCACACTTCTCCAGCATGCCAGTGGCCATCGAAGGTGAACATTTCCCCACTGAAGTCGGTTACAATGCCGAACTGCAGTCAGATCAAGACTCTGGTTAGGACGAAGAGCACGCAGATGAGCTTCCCTGAGACGGTTTCTGACAGTTTGTCCAGAAATTATTTGGTTGTGCAAACCCACAGTTTCATCAGCTGTCCGGGTGGCTGGTCTCAGAAGATCCCACAGGTGAAGAAGCTGGATGTGGAGGTCCTGGGCTGGTGTGGTTACATGTGATCTGCGTTTGTGACGCCGATTGGACGTACTGCCAAATTCTCTAAAACGACGTTGGAGGAGGCTTATGGTAGAGAAATGAACATTAAATTATCTGGCAACAGCTTTGGTGGACATACCTGCAGTCAGCATCCCAATTGCACGCTGCCTCAAAACTTGAGACATATGTGGCAATATGTTGTGTGACAAAACTGCACATTTTAGAGTGGCCTTTTATTGTCCCCAGCACAAGGTGCACCTGTGTAATGATCATGCTGTTTAATCAGCTTCTTAATATGCCATTCCTGTCAGGTGGATGGATTATCTTGGGATGTAAACAAATTTGTGCACAACATTTCAGAGAAATAAGCTTTTTGTTCAAATGGAACATTTCTGGGATGTTTTATTTCAGCTCATGAAACATGGAACCAACACTTTACATGTTGCGTTTATATTTTTGTTGAGTGTATTTGCAATGATTTCGAATGGTGTTTGATCCCAGGTCCGTCAATCACGTAGAGCTACAGAAAAGGAAAAACAGCAGCCGAACTCCAAATGCCGCTCATTAACGCAAGCTGTCGTGGTTCTTAATTATCCCTCCTTTTAAATTGAAAGGAGGAGAGGAGATCCCCCTCTCCATCCCCCTCTCCCTGCCCCCAGTAGTACATGCAAGCTGGCATCTCACACCTGTCCATCTGTATAGACACACCCGCTAGGGGAAACCCGATACCACACACACATCAGCTGATAAGCCCATTTTAACTGCAGCTGGCAAACCAACCTAATGCACTGTGTAAGAGATGATGAAGCAAAAAGCTGATACACACAAAATAACACAAAGTTCACAGTTCAGTAGACGGATGGCAAAACGGAATAACTTTTTCAGACAGACAGACGGACACAGCCACCTACCAAATGTTCCTGGGTTTTCCTTTCTCCTCCTTTACTAAGTTCTAGTGCTGTCTCTCACCTCCCCTGTCAGTTTAGCTTAAGACACACCCCAACCTCCTGGGAAACAAACCCAATCCACCTGGGACACCACAGCACCTCTTTACTCCCGTCAATCACTAGGAAAAGATAATACTGAGGTACACATTTGTTGGTGTCAGAGAGTATTTGTTGTGTTTTTATTTGGGATGTGTTTGTATGGTTAGTAGAACAGTTTGGAATGTAATGCTGGATGGTTGAATCCATGTTGTGAATATTTTATTGGACATTCTGTGTTGGATGACAGGAAACTCTGAAGTAAAGTTGTCAATAGCAGATTAGAGAGAATTCTAATGAACACCTCAACTTCTTACTTGACCTACGCACTAACAAGGCTTTCTAGCCCACACAGCGTTGACACCTGCTACAGTACTGTAGCTATGTTGGTCTACTGTACAGTACGTCAAACAATATGCTCTCAACACTGGGCAGGTTTCTAAGGATTTAACCTTCTATCAAGACAACCTAATCAGAGAAATGGCAGTGTAGTTTCTATGAGAGCATGGTGCACAGTTGAACAAAATTATTTTGATGGCCTAGTTGGTTAAAGTGTGATGGTTCCATCACCAGAGACCGGGTTTGGCCCATTTAAAAGCAGGTTAAATCACTACATTTATATCCGTATTTATGGGGGAAATTATTTCATATCAGAAGCCTCCCAATTAAAATAGTATAAAAAACACTAATACTGACTAGCTTATTTGCTAGCTGCACCGGGTGAAGTCACCTCAAATATCTCCCTCCCTCCCTCCCTCCCTCCCTCCCTCCCTCCCTCCCTCCCTCCCTCCTCCACCCATTGTAATTCTCATGCCAGACCTGACCAAGTTTAGGAGGTAAAACCCATGCAGGATTCTCCTCTGTAATCAAAGGATATCGCTCCAACCTTCGCGTCGCTTACCTCCCCTGAGAGGGGGAACCAATGACCCAACACGGAGGATAGACTCATCTGATTATCAGATTTGCCGATTTTGCTTAATCATCTCCGACTTTTTATGCTAATGTCTTGAGACTTGAGGTAGTTTAGTAGTTTGTAGTGTCCTTGAACGTTTTAAGCAACTCTTTTGTAAAGTCAGGGTTGTATAATGGTTGTATAGTTCTAATAAAGAAAGGAAAGGCTCCCACACTGTCATGCTGCTCCTTTTACTATCTTTCTGTCTATAGTATGTTATACCCAGCTCCGTTTGGGGGAAATATCACTGTATGGCTACTATACCGTATGTGTGTGCTGAGCAAACAGCAGCATGGCTTATTCACAGCCCACAGGGATGTATATGAGAGGGAGGATCCCACATACAGCCATAAACCCATACAGTCATAAAGCCATACAGCCAATTAGCCATACAGCCATATAGCCACACAGCCACACAAATGTGAGGATACTGCTGATTATACATCCCCCATTGCGGCTACGATGCCCAATTATTGGCACACACAGACACACACAGACACACACAGACAAACACAGACACACACAGACACACACAGACACACACAACCACTCTGTGACATGACTCATCGTGTCCCTTATCTTAATGAGGCGCTGGGCCAGAATGGGCTCTTAATGACACTTCAAGTGTGTCTGTGTGTGGATCACTGTGTCTGTGTGTGGATCACTGTGTGTGTGTGTGTGAGAGAGAGCGAGAGACAGGGTGTGTTTTGGTGTGTGTGGGTGTGCACGTGTGTATTTGACAAATACAGAGATAGAGAGACAGGATGCTTTTTATGGCGGTGATCTGGTGGATGGATGATATCCAGGGTCCTTAGACTGTATTTTGGCAGATGGATGATATTCAGGGACCGTAGGCTGCAGATTTCTGATAACGTCAGTGATGACAAGGGTAAAAGTGGTTAGAAGCCGAAGAGACATATCTTGTGGCTGACTGGCTGGCTGGCTCTGTCTCTCATTATTCCCTATCAGTGGCTATCTGGAACCATCTCTCTGCCTCTCGAGCTGCTCTCTGTGATGTAAATGGATAGAGCAGTCAAGCTGCACCCTGTGGGGGCGGAACGGCACCCTGGATTATAGGGAGAGGGACCTCTACACAGGGTTGGAATGGCTATGGGGGTGTATTATGATATTATTAATGAAATCATTAATAATTAAGTTGAAATCATACAGCTCTCTGTTTCTTCCCTTTCTCGCTCTCTATCTCCTCACTCTGTCTCTCCCTTCCTCTCCCCTTCTCCCTCGCTCCTTTTTTTTTACACACACGCTCATTTTTAATCATATGATAACAAAATGCCATTCTAAACTTTATGCCAACCATTTAACATTGAGAACGTTATGAGGCAACCATTGAAAACAGGGCAGGTCTAGCTCTCCTGTCCTTCCCTTTCTGTGGCCTGTGTGTGTGTCTGCCCGTATGGCCGTAGCCCTGCCCGTCTCTGTGTGAGGGACACAGTGGTTCATGGCTGATTTACCCTGCCCTGGCTGATTCTCTCCCCGGGAGATGCCTGCCTACCCCTGGGTTTGCTGGGTGGTTTAGCAGGCCCCACGCCATCCGCGTGGGGCCCAGCTCTGGGATGGATTTAGCATAAGCCCCGCATTTAAGCCGGGCACAGGAGGGCACACACCCACGTCACTGGCCTGGGGAGCCACACAAAACGGATATGCTGGAAATAGGGTGTTTACTTGAAGCGGAGACTGGAGGGGTGGCTAGACCAATGCAGACTAGACCCAAGAGAGAAAGAGAGAATATGTACAGTTGAAGTCGGAAGTTTACATACACCTTAGCCAAACACATTTAAACTCAATTTTTCACAATTCCTGATATTTAATCCTAGTAAAAATTCCCTGTCTTAGGTCAGTTAGCATCACCACTTTATTTTAAGAATGTGAAATGTCAGAATAATAGTACAGAGAATTATTTATTTCAGCTTTTATTTCTTTCATCACATTCCCAGTGGGTCAGAAGTTTACATACACTCAATTAGTATTTGGTAGCATTGCCTTTAAATTGTTTAACTTGTATGTGTATGTAAACTTCCGACTTCAATTGTATGTATGGTGTGCGGATGTATGGTGTGTGTGTATGATGTATGGTGTGCGGATGTATGATGTATGGCGTGCGTGTATGGTGTGCGGATGTATGGTGTGGATGTGTTATTTTACCAATACACATACAGTACAACGTCTCTCCATAATTAGACCTACTTACATTTCTCTGGTGTGCTACAGTGTAAGACCCAAAGTCCCTAGGAATCAAATGTTTACCATCGTTTCTTTCTCTCATTTATTGTCGAGATATCGAATATTAAACCGTCTTAATGGGTACAACACCTAAACCATTCTTCTGTAATGACGTCTTCTTTAGTGCTGTGATTGTCGACTTGAGTCAGATAACCATGACAGGACAGAATTAGAGGCCCTCCGAGACGGAGGATTTGAACAGCTGTATTCGTGGCGGTTTGTTGTCTATCTAACTGATGCCTAATTGTTATTTTCAGAGATAGAGGGCCGGCTCGGTCCCAAGCGGCGGACGGGAAGAATAAACAATGCCGAAGTCATCGCACTACGCAGGATAAACCGTTTACTCAACGTACACTTTTAATTGCCTGCCTTTGAGCTGGGTGTACTGACAGATTGAATTGGTCTTAAATAAGATGTTTTAGTTCATCCCACTGTAAGGCCCTTGTCAGAACATTAGTGTTCCACTGACCTGTGGTGTGAGCTAGCCTCGCTTGCGGTTGGAATGTAATACATAGATCAGGAATGGGCAACTTTGATGGGGGTGGGGGCTACAAAAAATCGGAAACCATGTCCATCCCCCCACCACCATATTGCGAGCAAAACAGCAGAGAGAAATGTTTTACAATTTTGAGTTAATTTCATGCAATTCTATACATTTTGCCATGTGGCGTAGAGAAGATTTAGCAACTTTATAACTAATTTCATGCAATTCTACTAATTTGAGTGAGACTGACTAACAAAATGAATGGCGGCCCCCCCAGACGATAATTCGACCATGATAACAAGTTTAGATAGCTGGCAGCTAAACTAACTTAGCAATCTAAAAATGTTTTGATGACATGGGCTAATTGACTGACTATCAGTGACTGACATAACAAGAGAAAAACTGCTGATGCACAACCCCATTTCGAAACTGCATATTGTGTATTCTACTATTCTAGCTCGTAACAGTAAGTTGAGACCCCAAATTAGTTCCTAATTTTTGTTTAATAATAATAATAACATTTTTGTGGAAATTGATCCAAGGGCCTTCAAAAGGGGGGCTGCGGGCCTCCAGTTACCCATCCCTAATATACATCATGCTGCATTTAGGACATGGGACTAAGGGGAGCAGTGGTCTGGGGTTGTGGTCTTGTGGCATTAAGTCATAGGGCATAATATGTTTACATCCTGATGGATGCACTGTATAAACTGTTACAGGAGTGGGTCGCAGTTCCGGAGCGACCCACTAGGTGTCATCCTCCGACAACCATATGCACCTCCTCACTCACAGTCGGGACTAATTATCTATTATGCACTGTATAAACCAGTTTTGTGTAGACCGGTAAGCTAGACACACACAAACACACACAGGCTTTACCCTGGCTCTGCTGTGGAATGTCTGTACCCGCTGCCCGAGTCATTCTGACATGCATTGGTAAACCTCTGTACCATTACCATGCATTATGAAAGGACTATCTGTTAAGTTACATAAATGTAAAAAGCTTGCCTGAAATAGAATAGGTTACATTGGCCCTGTGTCACAGTGACTACGCATAGCCCAAGTGTTACGAAACTGTGGGTACAGTTTTCTAACAATGATCATAAAACGTAATTGCCATTTAAAGTCAACATTTTCATCATCCACCACGACAACTATGCGTTAGAGTGAGTGACAATTTCTACTTGGTCAACACTAACTAACACTTTCTTTGTTTTTCTGTCTTACAGAAAGAATGGTTATGCCTCAACTGCCAGACCCAAAGAGCTCTCTCTGGCCAGTTGGACGATATGCCCCCTCCACCATCTCCAGTGAAGAAGCAACTATCCACACCTACCCCTACCCCTCCTGCCTCCCCTGCCAAAGTCCTTGCTTCCCCAGCTGCTGCTGCTGCTGCTTCTCCATTAACAAGGAGCCCCTCAGTCACTCAGGCAGAGGCAGCAGCAGCAAAGGAAGACACCCAGCCGCTTCCCATGTCCAAGGTAGTACCAGAACACACCCCGCCCCAAACACCCGACGCTGCGTCTGCAAACACAGATGCCACACCCATCCCACCTGAGCATGCCGCCCCTCCCTCTGATAGTGTCCCAGAGGAGAAAGACCCAGAACAGGCTGAATTGATAGAAGCTATATCTGAGACTACACTGGATGAGCCTGTGCCAGAGAGTGTAGTGGAGAGTGCTGTCAAGGCCCCGGCAGTGGAGAAAGACCCAGAGCAGGCTGAAGTGATAGAAGCTATATCTGAGACTACACTGGATGAGCCTGTGCCAGAGAGTATAGTGGAGAGTACTGTCGAGGCCCCGGCAGTGGATCATCCAGAGAGTATTGCAGAGAAAGTTACAGAAGAACAGTCACCACCTGACACTACTCAGGCAGAATTAGATTTTCAGCCTGCAGTTGTAGAGGAGCCAGTCATTGCTCCCCCTGTAGAGAATGTGTCAGTAAAGCCTATTGAGGCAGCACCCGAGCCAACTCCAAGCCCAGATACAGTGCAGAGTGAGTCTACAGCAAATGAGAGCTCACCGGCTCCCTCTGCAGGTAGTGAGAAAGAGGAGCCCATCCCAGAGAAGGTTCTTGAAGAGGAAGCTAAGCCGGTAGAGCCAGAGGTGATTCCAACACCTGAAACGGTCACACAGGAAACTACTGTCCAACCTGACCAATCACCAGAGCCTGAACCGCCAGCTCCTGTAGTCACTGAGGAGGAAGGGAAAGCAGTAGTGACTGAGGTAGAACCTAGCCAGCCACCTAAAGCTGAGGAGCCAGCTCCTACACCTCCTGCAGTCACTGAGCAGGAGGAGAAACCTAAAGAGCCAGAGCCTCAAGCAACTACTGTTGAGCAGCCTCCAACTGAGGTGTCTTCAGTAGGTACAGGTCCAGTAGCAGAGAGTTCAGCTGTGGAGACTAAGATGGAACCAGAGGCAACGCCAGAGGTGGCTCATGCTCCACCAGCTAAGGTTGCAGAGAATTCAGCCCCAGCTCCCGAAGCCTCTATTGAGCCGGTAGAGGCTCCTGCATCTCCCAAACCAGCAGAGCCAGAGCCAGAGCCTGTGCCTCCACAAAAAGAGGAGGTGCCCTCTGCGGTAGAGGAAACACCCCCTGTAGTTGCTGAGAATGAACAGCCTAAAGAGGTAGAGACCATTCCACAAACTGAGGCAGTTGAGTCTGTAGCCCCATCTCCTCCTCTAGTTACTGATAAAGTAGAGGAGAAACCGGTAGAGGAGGCAAAGCCAATTCCGCCAGCCCAAGTTGAGGAGAAGCCTGTAGAGAAGGAGGCAGAGCCAATTCAGCCAGCCCAAGTTGAGGAGAAGCCTGTAGAGAAGGAGGCAGAGCCAATTCCGCCAGCCCAAGTTGAGGAGAAGCCTGTAGAGGAGGAGGCAGAGCCAATTCCGCCAGCCCAAGTTGAGGAGAAGCCTGTAGAGAAAGAGGCAGAGCCAATTCCGCCAGCCCAAGTTGAGGAGAAGCCTGTAGAGGAGGAGGCAGAGCCAATCCCGCCAGCCCAAGTTGAGGAGAAGCCTGTAGAGAAAGAGGCAGAGCCAATTCCGCCAGCCCAAGTTGAGGAGAAGCCTGTAGAGGAGGAGGCAGAGCCAATCCCGCCAGCCCAAGTTGAGGAGAAGCCTGTAGAGAAGGAGGCAGAGCCAATTCCGCCAGCCCAAGTTGAGGAGAAGCCTGTAGAGAAGGAGGCAGAGCCAATTTCGCCAGCCCAAGTTGAAAAGAAGCCTGTAGAGAGAGAGGCAAATCCAATTCTGCCAGCCCAAGTTGAGGAGAAGCCTTTAGAGAAGGAGGCAGAGACAATTCCGCCAGCCCAAGTTGAGGAGAAACATGTAGAGAAGGAGGCAGAGCCAATTCCACCAGCCCAAGTTGAGGAGAAGCCTGTAGAGAAGGAGGCAGAGCCAATTCCACCAGCCCAAGTTGAGGAGAAGCCTGTAGAGAAGGAAGCAGAGCCAATTCCACCAGCCCAAGTTGAGGAGAAGCCTGTAGAAAGTGAGGCAGTAGTAAAGAAAGTACCAGAGGCTTCTCCTGCACCTCCTGCTGCTGAACCAGTAAATGTTAGCCCTGAGAGAGATGCAGAAAGGACAGAGTCAGAAACAGGCGTTGAACCCAGCCCAGCAGTCAAAGCAGAGGAGCCAATTTCACCATCCCCTGTTGAGAAGAAAGTCCCTGAACAGCTCCCAGGACCTGAACCACAATTAGCTAAAGTTGATCAGATCCCACCTCAGGAGGCTGTAGAAGCTCCAGCACCAGTAGTAGAAAAAAACACAACTGAAACTGAGGCTGGAGCAGAACGTGTAGGTCAGAAAGAGGAAAATCAGACATATGTGGATACAAAGGTTGAACCAGAGCCAACAGCAGATAATAAGGCTGAAAAAGCCCAGGATGAGTCTACTCCCCCAGCTTCTGAAGCTGACGAGCATGAAAAGGTCAAAGCAGAGCAGGCAGAACAAGCTGTAGAGGCAGCGTCACCATCATCTGCTGCTAGTGAGCCACAAGCCCCTGAGAACGTTTCTGAGGAGAAACCCACACAGGAAGGAAAAGAAGCTGAAGTTCCAACGCCTGGCAGCATAGCTGAAAATAAACAAGAGGTGTCTATAGCTGAGAGTAGGCAGCCAACTCCTACTGTGTGTGATGAGAAAGCAGTGCAAGAGAATGAGTTACCCAAAGAAGATGAATCCGAGCAAACTCCAAAGACAGACTCTGTGTCTGAATGCATTCAGCCAGAGAAAAAGAAAGTGGTTGTGTCACCAGCTGTAGTTAGTGAAAAGCAGGAACCTATTTCAGTATCAGAAGTGAAAGCTGTGAGTGCCAGAGAGGGCAGCGTAGAAGACAAAACAACACCAGAGCAGACTAAAATATCTGAAACTGTGTCTGAAAATGTGTCTGTAGCCCCAGCCCCTGTAGTAGAACCTGACACCCTAGTACCTGTAGTTGGTGAACAGGACGAAGACAAACCCCTGAATGAAGAGAAGTCAATGCCTGAAATTCCAGAGTTAATAGAGGCTGAAGTGGATGCAGTTGGAGAGGTGACTGTAGTATGTAGCAACAGTAGTGGCTGAAAAGTAGATGATTCAAGTCAGAAGGGCTCTATTCACAAATGTTTCTACAGACCTTTTAGTTATGTAAAATAATCTACAGACATCAGTTGTCTTCCGTATATACATCTTCATATCTCCATTTTAAATGTTCCCAATAATATGTAATGTTTTTGATCAATTTTGGATGATTATCATCTACATATTTATTATACAATAATTGTGTTTTATTATTTTCATTTACAGGCAACGGTGAAAGAGCCTGGAGAAAAAAACACAGTCGCCAAGCATAGCAGTCCCACCAGCCCCTCAGACCTTGCCAAGCTTGAGAGCACTGTCCTTCCCATACTAGGGGCCCAGGCTACACAACCAAAGGACGATTCGGACAAACTAACCGACTCACTCAAGGCCAGACGCAAACTTGAGGTGCTACCCCTCTCACCTGAATCTCCCAGCACAGAGGATGACCCAGAACTCTCAGAGAAGAAGGACGCCTCAGCAAAGAAAAGGCTGCTGGTGCCGACAGACATCAGGGGTGACTCGTTGGAGGACAGCAGTGAGAGCTTAGGGAAAGATAGTCCCATGTCAGGGGATGACGAAGACTTCATTCGTAAACATATCATGGAGATGAGTGAGAACGAGGATGCTTCGCCGTCTGATGAAGAAAACCTAATCCGGCGAAAGATCCGAGATCAGGAGAGGAAACGAATGGAGCAGGAGAAAGGGGAGGGGAAGGAGAGAAGTGCAACTTCAAAAGGCAGGCGGCTCCTCAAGAAGAGCACCATCAGCCCTGAGGACGAAGATGAGCGGAAACTCTCACTGGATAAAGCTGACGAGGCATGGAAAGAGGGATCGGAACCCAAAGTTTCAGATTCTCAGGAAGGGGAACAGCCTTCGGCGGATAGAGGCGTGGCAGTCCGCCAATTCAGAACCATCGAGCTCAACACGACTAGCACCCCTGTGCGCATACCGGGTACATCAGATGATGGAGAGCTTGAGATGGAAAGCCTCACCAACTCCCCTGACGATCGCTCCAGGGGTGATGGGTCCTCCAGCCTGCACGCATCCAGCTTCACCCCTGGGACATCGCCTACATCCCTGTCCTCTTTGGATGAGGACAGTGACAGCAGTAGTCCCAGCCGCATGCACAGTGACGAGGGGAAACAGCACAGGAAAGCGAAGCATAGACAACAAGGCCAAGGTCTACCCACCATCGAAGACTCTTCTGAGGAAGAGGAGTTACGAGAGGAAGAGGAGCTGCTAAGAGAACAGGAGAAGCAGAAAGGCTCTGGGAAGAAGTCGAAGAAGGACAAAGAGGAGATCCGAGCTCAGAGGCGGCGGGAGCGTCCCAAAACGCCGCCCAGCAACCTCTCTCCCATTGAAGATGCCTCCCCGACAGAAGAGCTGAGGCAAGAGGCAGAGATGGAGGAGTTCAGGCGATCATCCTTATCGGATTTCTCTCCCAGCATCGAGTCAGAACCTGAGGGAGTTGAGATAAATGCGGTAAATATTGCAGCAGTACAGAAAGTTTACCAACTTCCTACATCTGTTTCTCTCTACTCTCCAACAGATGATCAAGGTGCTAATAAAAGCCCTGAAAAACGAGCCCTGAAAACTGCAGACGAGGCCTATGAAGAGATCATGCTAAAGGCTAAAACACCCACAAAAGAGAAGGTGGACATCCCTCTGGGGAAAGAGTCCCTATATGGTGGGATGCTGATTGAAGATTATGCATGTGAGTCCCTTGTTGATGGAAATGGAAAGAAAGTCCAGCGGCAGGAGCCTGAGAAAATCTCAGTGCCAGCTCAGCCCAAAATACTGAGATCTCCAGATGAAGTTTATGAAGACATGATGGAGAAGAAGAAAAAATTCATGCAGCTGGAGCAGGAACTGAAAAAAGCACAGTCAGTGTCGGAAAGACCCACACCAGAGATCGTATTGCAACCCGCTGAGCCAACCAGCTCCACAAGTGTTACAGTTACTATAGGCAAGGATGGGAAACCACTGCTCGATGCTGAGGCTGCGTATGAGGAACTCATGAAGAAAGTTCTGACTCCTGGGACTAGCCCGACACAGCAGGGTCCTGATATATCTGGGGCGGCCCCTGGTGGTGAGTTGGAAGGCACTGAATCCAGAAGGGCTCTGCGTCCCATACCAGACCTGAGGGTTACACAGTGCTCCTCTGGGGAGGAGGACGCTGATGAAGAGGCCAGTGAGACCAACAGTAAGGATAAGCCAAAGACTTCATCAGACATTCCTAAAGCTGATCAGGCACCCGTAACAGCTGCTGCAGAAACAGAGCCCAAATCAGTTGCTTGCGAGGTCCCCCCATCAATAACTTCAGACCAACCACAGATGACCATTGAAACTTCCCAGGCTGACCAGCATGTGGGCGTAAGCCAACAGGAGGTCATGGACCTGTCTAGTATGAAGTCCTCAGCCCCTGCTGTTGCCAGTGTATCGCCCTTACCCACCGTCCCTCAGTACACCCCCACTGTCCCCAGCGTAGTCTCAACTGCCCCACCAGTGCCCCCCAAACCAGCCATCCTGCACAGAGCTCTGTCTCAGGAAAAAGCAGATGTTCCTGAACCCCCTCCACTGCCCCCTCCCACCATGCCAAAGCCATCGGTTTACCCCAGAAAACCCCCTGTTCCGCTTCCACCTCAGGCCACAATCAGGTCAGAACCTGTTGCCTTGACAACAGCCCAAGGGTCACCGGTAAGACAACCTCACGTCCCCCCACCGGTTCCTCCAAAGCCAGCCATCCCCGCTGGAATGGGGTACAGCCACAGGCCAGGGGAAAATGTCAAACCACCCCTTGCTCCGAAACCTGTCTCTCAGCCTGGCTCTCCTGCCCACATCCAATATCCAAGACCCACCGCCCTCCACACAGGCCATGCTGATATAGCCCTGAATCTGAGCCCCTCAGCTGAAAGCAGGCCAGGTCACTTCTCAGGTCACTCCTCGGGTCACTCCTCCGGTCACTCCTCGGTTCACTCCTCGGGTCACCCATCCCCCACTTCTCCGCGATACGGCAATCGATACGACACCTACGTGGTTATCACTCTGCCATCCCAGCCCAGCTCTCCAGTGGAAGGGATCACCACCCAGGCCCCATCCAGTCCTGGTCCAGCATCTCCTTCAAGACTTGCCCAACCTCCACCTCAACCTCAAACACTGTATCAACCACAACCTCAACCCCAGAAACAACCACAGCCACCTCCACCACACACAAATAGGGTGCCCCTGGCGTTCACTCGCATCACTGAGTCTATGGAAAGTCAGGAGATATGTGGGCCAGAGAAAGTTGTGTCAAGCTCCTGTCATGTCATCGAGGCTATTTCAGCATCCGCTCCACCCCCAGAGGTCAGGTTAGGGCAGGTCACTCAGTTTGTGACAACAGAAGTCCAAAGAACCATGGTGTCTGTCCGACACGAGAGGTCGCCTCCCCCACCCCCGGCCCCAAGAGCGAACGGTGTCCCAATCTCACTGGAGAAACCTAAACCACAACAGACACAGAGTACACAGGGCTACCAGCTGGGGGAGGTAGTAGACCTTCGTACCATGAAGGTGAATTCAGAATCGGCCATGAAAGTGGTGGATCTGTCTTCCTCAGATGTTAGACGCCAGTCCTTGGCCACAGACATCAACGGTCGTCAGACAAGCGCAGTGCAGTCCCCAGTGGTCAATCTCAGCATTGAGTCATCCAGTGTTTCCATAGTGACTGACAGCATCACCATAGTTACATGTGCTGCCACCATACAAAGTTACGAAAATACCAACATATCCCAAGTCCCCTCTGTGCCCCTTCAGCTTACAACCACAAACAAAGCCTTCGAGCCTGTTTGTCAGATCGTCTATCGCCCCATAGATGCACAGCCCACAACCAGCAACAATGCTGAGATCCCCATTAACCTTTCTGTAGGTCCTGGCACAGGCTTAGGGACATTCCAGCCACCTGTCACCATCGCCCCTACCTCTGCCCCAGGGTGTGTGGCTAATGGTCTGAGCAGCGGGGCACCGACAGTAGCAGGTGCGGTGGACCTTAGCACAGCCAAACCCTTCAACACTGTGGTTTCGGTCGACACTTCCTCCACAGAAGTGGTCACGGTTGTGATCACAGAGGAGGATGGGAAACCCGTGGACCTAACGGCCGGGAGAAGAACCGTCTGCTGTGATGTTGTCTACAAGCTGCCGTTTGCAGGTAGCTGCACCACCCAACAGCCCACTACTCCATTGCCCGAAGACCGCTTTGGCTACCGAGACGACCACTACCAGTACGACCGCTCGCCCTACAGCATGAGGGGCTTCGGTGGGATCAAACCCTCCATGTCCGATACCAATCTGTCTGAGGCCGGGCTTTTCCTCTACAAGAGCAAGAACAGTTACAATTTCAATGGCACCACAGAGGGTGCAGTAGACCTGACATCCTCCAAGACATCTGATGCAGGTTTGTGCAGTGACATCGCCGACCTCTCGCTGAAATGTCACTTTGAGATGCCTCTGCTTATTCATGGATGATGTTTTTTTTGTTGTTTAGTTCACTTATTTTTGTTTTTTCATAAGTGCTTTGCATGGACATTTTATTTTCCCTTATTTTTTCGTTCTACCTTTATGATCATTTTTGGTACACAGATGCCTGTGCTTGCATGCTGTTTGTTCTGGCAAGACTGGAGGTTTTTAAATTTTTTATGTTGCTTTTTTATTTCTTTGGATTGAGCATGGCTTTGGATGCATGGCTTTCTGTATGAGGTTTCCCCACTAAAGTTACCTGTTTTTGTGGACTCAATAGATTTTTTCCCCCAACAGGTGTAGCTTTGGACTTCTCCACCAAAGGCTCAGGGTTATATTCTGAAATGATAATCCCCCCATATTCCCAAACCAGAGTCACAGGGGCTGTTGGGACACACTTTGGCACGAGCAGTGTCCTGAGATCCTCCAATGGGGTGGTGTACTCTTCAGTCTCAGCACCAATCCCATCCACCTACGCCATCACCACACAACCTGGCTCCATATTCAGCACCACCTACAACTCCCTGTTGGCGGGCATGCACACCAGTGACACCATGCCATCCCTGTCCACTCTCCAGAACCAGCCCATGACTCGGTCCCACAGCTTCATCACTACCACCTCCGCAGACGATCAAGGGGACGTCCCCCTCAACCTGGAGCTCTCCAAAGATGGCATATCCACCTCCGCGGCCCTCACCAGCAAAACGGCCAACCTGGCCCTGGAAAGACTGGACTCGTACACGGACGCGTCCCTGGAGGCTATTGCCGCCTCACTGGAGGCCCTGTCCTCGCCCTGTGTGCCCGGGGAGGGCCAGTACCAGATGCAGCGTGATATTCTGGAGATGGAGAAGCTCAAGCAGCAGCGGTTGGCTGAAGAACTGGAGTGGGAGCGTCAGGAGATCCAGCGCTTCCGCGAGCAGGAACAGATGCTGGTGCAGAAGGAGCTGGAGGAGCTGCAGTCCATGAAGCAGGCCATCCTGTGCCAACAGGAGGATGAGCGCCAGGCCCACCTCATGATGCAGAAGGAGACCTATGCCCAGCAGCAGCAGCAGTTAGAGCAGATCCAGAGGCTCCAGGAGCAGCTCCGAGCGCAGCTGGAGGAGCAGAAGTTCCGGAAGATGTATCCGGGGGAGATGTTGCTGGGGCACGGCCAGCAGGAGGCTGTCGTCCTGGGGCCGGACGGCACCGAGCTGGCCCGGAAAATCATGGATAGTGGGTGTCAGACGGACGACGAGGACACTGTTGTCGATAAAGCCTATATGGCGGGGAGGAAGAAGAGAAGCACAGCCAAGAAGAGCGTAGACAGCTGCGTGCAGACGGACGATGAGGACCAGGAGGAGTGGGAGCCTGCTCGGGCCAGACGTAGCAGGCCTCGCACGTCCAGGGGGGACAGAGGTGGACAGACCTCCGATATGTCCATTCAGGCTCACTCTGAGATCTCCATACAGACAGACTCTGCAGGGAACGTAAGAATGGATGCCAGGATGGAGCTCTCTGACTCGGAAAGTCCACATAGGGGAGACAAGAGACGGCCCATGCCCTTGGAGATAGAACAGTCTGGCCACCTCAGAGCTAACCCCTCCTGCCTTCAGGCCCCGCCCAAATCCCCCAATGTCCTCTACTCCCCCATATCCCCCTGCATATCCCCGAGCAAATCCCTTGAGTTTGTGTCCTATGAGAAATCACTGGGTGATACAAGCCCACAGAGAATAAGAGGGAGTACTGAACCGACCAAAGTCTCTCCAGCCGGCAGCCCCAAGGCACCTAAGGCCATGCAGAGATCCATGTCCGACCCCAAGCCCATGAGTCCAACTGGAGAGGAGAGGGCATCATCCAGTTTCCAGTATGGCGACAGTTACTCCGTGAGTATTGGTTCAATCATTGTTTGCAATTGTGATATGTTCTATTTAAGTGGGCATAGAGTTTCTCCATTAGGCATGCAGGCTTTATACAAAGGTCAGTTTTCTCACCCCAAGGAGAAAAGGTACAAAAGGGCGCTAACACTTGCATATTATTATTTATACATAATTGGGTTTATTTTGTAATTTTATATTAAGGCCTTGTGTTGCCACTAGAGTTGGAGTTTTTCTAAGCATGTTACACTGTGACATTAGAAAAACAAACTAGAGCATAATCCATGATATTGTTCTGTTTTGAAACCAGATTTGGATGCATTTCCAGGTTGCACTTTTTGTCATAACAATACTCCATTATTGCCCTGAAAATGATGTCTTATTTCAGTTCTGTTTCTCTCACACTCATCTAATGTAGCCCCCGGCTTGCTATTCATTTGGCGAGTTTGCTGTCTAAATTCATATGAGCCTCTCATAGAATGCCCTTTCAAAGGCATTGCTGCACTAAAGCTGATATATTTATATTGGCATTTTAGTTTGAAGGCAAAGCCTGCAAGACTGGAGGGAATTTTCTAGAAGAGTTTCCATTTTTCATATTTCGGACATTGAGTCATTGCACAGTGCCTCTTCAATGTGTTTTGGGACTGGTAGCGTACTTGGTAGATATCCCACATTCTTTCTTTCAAACCAGACTAACTAGATCAGGACATATTTGAGGTAATGCAAATTATTTAGTCCAATGGTTACAGCTATTCGTTTATTAACTACTAGTTGTATTAAAACATAACATTTACATTTCATAAACACTGCAAGTATAGAAGTGTGTTCATAGCCATTATTTTTTTTAAACTTGTTTCCATGGGACCGATTGCAGACATACTCAAAATGTAATGAAAGATGATTAAGTTAAGATATATACTTAGGTTATGCATACTAGGTTTGGGCGCGGTATCCAGATATATATGGTATACCAGCCAAGCCTTATGCATACTTAATCAAGCCTCTCATTTTGCCTCTGGCTCTCTCCCGGGGTATTTAAATACGTTTTTTGCCTGAGTGATACACCACAGAGCTCCTCATACTGTACTTACAAGGGATGGACAAAAAGCTTGTAGGAAAATATTGATATGCCACAGATCCATAGAGCTTTAATGTGAATAAATTACATATTTTGAGGCTGCTCTTAAGGTGTGAGGAACATTTACGGCCAGGAGCACCTACAGTATCTTCCTGTGAAACTCACCAGCAATTGATATGCTGTGTTTCTCAATAAGCTTTCCCTCACTCTGAGGACACCAAATTTTTGTCCGTGCTTGATTGTAATCGGGACACAGAGACACTGGGATAGAGATCCTCTTCTATTTTAGTCATCCATTAATTTAATCAGATAATTGAAATCATGTAAGATTTAACACTTCTTTCCGGTTAATTTAGTCCATGTAGTAAAGGTTTAGACCAAGTCATCATTCAGATGCTGTAACCATTCAGTGTGAAATCACAATGTGACGTTTGAGTATAAATCATTAAATATAGAAGCAAAGCTATTTATTGTCGTTTTTTATAACTATTTGTTTGGTTTGGTTTTCTCCCCCAGGGCAAAAGCTCGTCGGGCAGCACCCCAACTGGCACTGGCAAGAAGGTGAAGAGGACCCTGCCCAACCCGCCCTCGGAGGAGGAGGCAACAGCCACCGGACAGACGTCCTACAGCACTGGCTCGGCCCGCCGTCGCATGTGCCGCAACACCAACATGGCGAGGGCCAAGATCCTGCAGGATATCGACCGTGAGCTGGACATGGTGGAGCGTGAGTCATCCAAGCTCCGCCACAAGCAGGCAGAGCTGGACGAGGAGGAGAAGGAGATCGACGCCAAGCTACGCTACCTGGAGATGGGCATCAACCACAGGAAAGACGCCCTCCTTAAGGAGCGGGAGAAGAGGGAGCGGGCCTACCTGCAGAGCGTGGCCGAGGACCGCGACTACATGTCAGACAGCGAGGTCAGCAATATCCGGGAGACACGGAGCGGCCGCGGCAGTGGGGAAGATGAAGAGATGGCAGGTCACGGGTTGGAGCGCCCCAGGACGGCACCCCAGTCAGAGCTGGATGACTTTGTGCCACCACAGACCACACACGAGGCCCAGTACGGCAAGTACTCCCAGTACCAGTACCCCCTGAGCCAGACGCTGTACCAACAACAATCCCTCTACCAGTCCCCCCAGTCCTACCAGTCTCAGTCTATCTACTCCTCAGTCCCCTCCCTGTCTAGCTCCCAGCAGCAGAGCTACCACCAGATGCTCCTACTCCAGCAGAAGGCAGCCAGGCAGGCGGCCCTGCTCCAAGAGTTGGACGCGTCGTCCAAGTATGAAGTCATCAGCCGGCAGCCCGACCCAGTGTCTTCCGCCTACATGGGAGGGGTCAGGTACGACAAGTACGGTAACCACTTGGACCTCCGGGCCCTGGAGGTGGGGGGCAGTATGGCTGGCAGCCCCATGTCCAATGTGTCGGCCGACTCCTTCTATGGAGATGTGGAGCACCACCACCACGCTCCACGAAGCTACGTCCTCCTAGAAGATGCGGCAGAGCTGGCCAAGAGCTCCACGAGTCTGGCTTCATCCAGCTACGCCCAGGCCGAGAAGGAGCTGGCTAAGGCAGAGAGGCTGTTGCGGAGAAGTGCAGCCGACCTGACCACAGAATACCTGGGCTCCAGCTCAAGGCTGCACTCCGGGTACGGAAAGACTCCAGACGACGAGGACTCCATGGACGACCCCTACGAGCTGAAGCTCCTCAAGCAGCAGCTGAAGCAGGAGTTCCGGAGGAGCACAGGGGGAACAGAAAGCCTGGACCCGCTGACGGGTCTCTCCCACAACTACTACAGCACTCCCAGCACGGGTGTCTCCTCCTCCCAGAGCTACTCCCAAAGACACTACCCCAAGGCGGAGAAATACAGCATCAGCCGGCTGACCCTGGAGAAGCAGGCAGCCAAGCAGCTCCCGGCGTCCATGCTGTACCAGAAGCACAAAGCCCCGCTGACCGACCCCAAAGTCTCCAAGTACTCCTCCATGCAAGACGGCAGGGGTCTGGAGACAGACTATACCAGCTATTTAGGGTCCAGTAATGTTAGCGCCTCTCCCAGATCCAGCCGGCTCCTCCAGGACGAGATCACCTTTGGACTACGCAAGAACATAGCCGAGCAGCAGAAGTACCTGGGCTCCACGTTGGGCGCCAACCTGGCCGGCTCGCTCAACTTCGGCCAGAGCCTGGCCTTGGACTCGACCTCCTACCCCAGTGGCAGCCGCTCACGGCCCTCTTCCAGGCCCAACTCTGTCTATGGCCTGGATCTCTCAATCAAGCGGGACCCCTCCAGTTCCTCGCTGAGGCTCAAGGGGGACGGAGAGGCTGCCTCAGACAGCTACCAGACGCCCTCAGGGCGTGCCAAGCCCACCAGCCTGCCCATCGTGCAGGGTGGCCGGGGGCGCATCCCCATTGTGGCGCAGAACTCTGAGGAGGAGAGCCCGTTGAGTCCTGTGGGCCAACCTATGGGCATGGCGCGGGCATCGGCGGGGCCCCTGCCGCCCATCTCGGCCGACTCGCGGGACCAATTTGGTTCGTGCCTCTCCCTGCAGGACTCCCAGCAGCAGCAGCACCTGAGGGAGGAGCCAACGAGGGGGCGGGGCTACGTCTTGATGGATGACCACCAGGGTACCATGTCGGACGGTGAAGGTAAACGACAACAGCATCAGTTCAGAACTGTGTTCTTCCTATTTCAAACTGACTCTGCTTGCATGCACCCAATATACCACCCACATATACCACCCACATGCACCACCCATGACTTTTAACTTTGCTCATGTCTTATCTGTGTCTTTATTGGTTTATTCATCTATTGTCTATTCTGAATGTATTCATTCCCTCTTCCTTTGATTTTATGTATTGGTCTCAATGCAAGTTTCAAGTTGACTTTACTGAATGTAATTACTATATTATGTGTTTGTCTGTGTTGATGTCCTTTGATGTTTAATCCCTAATTTGGCTCTTTTTTGGTCTCTAAATGCATGTGATTGTGTCTGCGTTGGAATATATCATTATATAATATATATTTTCCTATTTAAGCTCTATGCATGGTACCCTATACTGTCTATCACTTATAGATACTGTATGTAGAAGGTATCCTTCCTCCAATAGCATTCTCTCTCTGAAACTGATCAGCAGTTTTGTTTGCTAAATGCTGTCATTTGTGGTCTATAACTGACATACTTGAAAATATGGTTTTGTGCTTTAAGTCCTGGAGGACTTCCGTAGTATTTCACAACTTGCTTGTTTATCTAACGCACAGGTGTTCGGAGTAGAATAGTAGAATAATCCCTCTACTTGAAAGCTCAGGTCAGATTGTGCAGGGAAATGAGAAAAGAGCCTCGCTTTCTCTGAGGTGATATATTGAAAAGTGCCTAAGGGTAGCAAAATGTGTTTATTGCTTTGTCCTTCAGATATTTGATGTTTATATACAATTCAGTAATTCAATTGAGGACAAAATATGATACATCATAGGAATGTGTATCTGTGTGAACACTGCACGTTGTGTATTTAGACTACGATAGGCTATTACAGACCTGTTGGAAGGTTTAAATGTATTTTGTTGTGGTAGTTAGGTACATACAATATTAGCATTGCATCAGTGCAGTATGTCTTATTTGGATGAAATACACTTGACAATTTCTATAATTCTTTCTCACTTTCTTTCATGTCCATCTCTAAGGGTTTTCCAATGCATGTTATGTTAATGCATGTTCCGTTAATCTATAATAAATCAAAAACTATAATTTCATTTGCATGTCTTTGTCTGAATATGTGCATGGGTGTCATACCTTTGTGTTGTACATGTTGCATGGGGAATATAATGTTTATTGTAGCATGAACAAAGCTCTTCCTGATTCTGTGATATCGCTTAACATCTTTATCAGGGTCTTTTGTGCTCCAACAAAATGCAAACAGTTTTCTCTATTCTCTCTCTATTATGTCTCTCTCTCTATCCTGCTGACAACCATGTCTATTTTAAAATGATCCCCTTCACAACACTGTTTACTTGATTTCATATAAATATCAACAGCAATAAAAACTACACTTGTCATGACAGGACCATCCACTCAGAAATAAACCCCCTAGTTCCTATAACCCTATCCCATAATAAGTGTGTAGAACTTGACCCTTTGACCTACAGTGAGGGAAAAAAGTAGTTGATCCCCTGCTGATTTTGTACGTTTGCCCACTGACAAAGACATGATCAGTCTATAATTTTAATGGTATGTTTATTTGAACAGTGAGAGACAGAATAACAACAAAATAATCCAGAAAAACGCATGTCAAAAATGTTATAAATTGATTTACATTTTATGCAAAACATGACTTAGTACTTAGGGCAAAACCCTTGTTGGCAATCACAGAGGTCAGACGTTTCTTGTAGTTGGCCACCAGGTTTGCACACATCTCAGGAGGGATTTTGTCCCACTCCTCTTTGCAGATCTTCTCCAAGTCATTAAGGTTTCGAGCCTGACGTTTGGTACTCGAACCTTCAGCTCCCTCCACAGATTTTCTATGGGATTAAGGTCTGGAGACTGGCTAGGCCACTCCAGGACCTTAATGTGCTTCTTCTTGAGCCACTCCTTTGTTGCTTTGGCCGTGTGTTTTGGGTTATTGTCATGCTGGAATACCCATCCACGACCCATTTTCAATGCCCTGGCTGAAGGAAGGAGGTTCTCACCCAAGATTTGATGGTACATGGCGCCGTCCATCGTCCCTTTGATGCGGTGAAGTTGTCCTGTCCCCTTAGCAGAAAAACACCCCCAAAGCATAATGTTTCCACCTCCATGTTTGATGGTGGGGATGGTGTTCTTGGGGTCATAGGCAGCATTCCTCCTCCTCCAAATACGGCGAGTTGAGTTGATGCCAAAGAGCTCGATTTTGGTCTCATCTGACCACAACACTTTCACCCAGTTCTCCTCTGAATCATTCAGATGTTCATTGGCAAACTTCAGACGGGCCTGTATATGTGCTTTCTTGAGCAGGGGGACCTTGTGGGCGCTGCAGGATTTCAGTCCTTCACGGCTTAGTGTGTTACCAATTGTTTTCTTGGTGACTATGGTCCCAGCTGCCTTGAGATCATTGACAAGATCCTCCCGTGTAGTTCTCGGCTGATTCCTCACCGTTCTCATGATCATTGCACCTCCATGAAGTGAGATCTTGCATGGAGCCCCAGGCCGAGGGAGATTGACAGTTCTTTTGTGTTTCTTCCATTTGCGAATAATCGCACCAACTGTTGTCACCTTCTCACCAAGCTGCTTGGCGATGGTCTTGTAGCCCATTCCAGCCTTGTGTAGGTCTACAATCTTGTCCCTGACATCCTTGGAGAGCTCTTTGGTCTTGGACATGGTGGAGAGTTTGGAATCTGATTGATTGATTGCTTCTGTGGACAGGCGTCTTTTATACAGGTGACAAGCTGAGATTAGGAGCACTCCCTTTAAGAGTGTGCTCCTCATCTCAGCTCATTACCTGTATAAAAGACATCTGGGAGACAGAAATCTTTCTGATTGAGAGGGGGTCAAATACTTATTTCCCTCATTAAAATGCAAATCAATTTATAACATTTTTGACATGCGTTCTTCTGGATTTTTTTGTTCTTATTCTGTCTCTCACTGTTCAAATAAACCTACCATTAAATGTATAGACTGATCATTTCTTTGTCAGTGGGCAAACGTACAAAATCAGCAGGGGATCAAATACTTTTTTCCCTCTCTGTATATGATGTCATATGGGGCAGAAAACACCATGTTTATCGATTTGCCTTGGTTACAGCCCTAAGTGACTCCCTGCTGGCACTGAACAGAGATGATCCCCGACAATCACATGAGAATATCCCAAACGGTAGAGTATTAGTTGTATTAGTTCCATTTTCCTACCCCGGCCCTGCCCCCTACCTGTCAATCATCCATAAGCCAATATGTAGACCATACCTTAACCAAAACCTTAACCGAACCTTAACGATATTAGTTCCATTCTCCTCCCCTGCCCCCTACCTGTCAATCATCCATAAGCCAACATGTAGACCAAACCATAACCTTAACTTCACCTTAACCATTAGTTCCATTCTCCTCCCCAACCCCCTACCTGTCAGCTATCCATACGCCAACATCTTAACCATTCCAGACGTCAACATGTATTTCCAATATGACTCAATGTTGGTAGAGTGTGAAGCATTCAACATATGTTAGCTGGCTTCTGTGTACAGTCTGTTCCATATTGATGAGCGTACAATGAGTCAGGGAGGTCGCTTTACACCAATCGGAAATTCAAACCTGCAGTTTGTCAATGCTGATCTAAAGATACAGAACCATACAGTTATTTTCACATTTTCCAGCATTCTAAAAGTGAGCTAGACTTGCCTAAATGTCAGACTGTTACCATGGTTACATACTGTACAGTAACTGGTGCCAGTTGTGATAAACTATGGAAAGAAAACGGACTAACCCTATACTGTGCCATATTAACTAAAAAGAGCATGGGTCAGGTTGGCATGATAGTGTGAAAAACATGACACCAAAAACATGCAAAACATTAATGCTGATAAATTACATCTGCATGAGATAAGTTAAAGTTACCCCTGGCGTGAAATATTTCAACAGGAAAGTATCATAATTTAGCTGCTTGTAAATGATATCTTGAAAAGCCCTAAATTATTAAATGTTTACCTTTCTTGGAGGCCTCTTTCTCTTCCTTTCTGTTTCTACAATCACCCGTCCCCTCTCAAGCATGCAATCCTTTTCCAACCAATGAGAGAGCTTGTCCTGACTGATAGGTTAGAAGGGACTGATTGACAGGGTTAGTGACCATGGCCTATTTGTCCCTGAAGCTTACCACCTACGGCGAGAGGAGACGGACTGGTTTGACAAACCACGAGATGGACGACCAGAGAACGGACAAGGGCCGGACAGGAGACAGGTGACACGCACGCTCCCACACACGGCACAAGTCATGAAGTTAAGAAATGCCCATATGCACACAGACTTTTAACACAATGCTTTACTGTTTATTCATTCATGCAGAAATAACCAACACTAATTACATACATATTAATGAGTACATAATTGTGGAGACATTTTCAAGCATGCATTTGTATCAGTAACTGCAGCTATCTGTTGGGGTGTAATAGCCTATAAAACACTTATGTAGTTTCCTGTATGTGTCTCTCAGGGGAAGGGTGTGTACTACCCCTTTCCTCACACCAGAGTCAAACTCCAGAGGGATCCCAAGGACCGCAGTGTATCAGGTAAGGGAAACACAGTTGACTGTACCTTGCACCTGGACACAATCTGCATTGCTTGCTCTTTGGAGTTTTACGCTGGGTTTCTGTATAAGCACTTTGTGACAACTGCTGATGTAAGAAGGGCTTTATAAATAAATGTGATTGATTGATTGAATCACAGTTTATCATATCTATGAAGTTTCTACAGCTACCAGGCATTTACTGTAAATTCCATGAGAGTAAAGTTAACCATTTAGAACATGAAATGTAGGATGTCTACTCCTTTTGAACTCTCATTTAGGCTGTAATAAACACAGCTGTCTTAGCACAGTGCCAGCTCTTAATGTTTGTCTCGACCCAAAATGGGGTAGACATTTCATGGCTCCTCTGTTGATTTGGCACATCTCCACTCTCATCAGTCATCCATTCCGGCTCAAAATGGCGTATCATTCATACACCGGATTAGCTTTTTGCAATTAGTCAGCAGGCCACAAATAAAGTGCTTGTTTATGTGGAGCCGTGTTAAAATGAACCATTTGTCTGTGGGATTTGGATGACTTGTACCTGTGTCAGAGTGTGATAAGCGCGTATTTACTCTTTAGTTTAAATGGCTGTGTGTATGTGTGTGTGCACATGAATGTGTGTCTACAGTCTACACTGGATATTTATTCCTGTGCATGCATACTCTTAATGTGTGTCTGACCACTGTACGTGCATGTGTATATTTGTGTTTGTGCATGCTTCTCACTTATTTGTGGGTTTCTACCTCTTCATTTCCAGGAAATGGATTGGGTATCAGAGTGGTGGGAGGTAAGGAGGTTCCAGGGACCAACGGAGACATCGGAGCCTACGTAGCTAAAGTCTTACCTGGAGGAGTTGCCCAACAGACTGGGAAGATACTAGAGGGTAAGTTAAGTTCACACATACTGGGATATATGCTGCGCTCCTGGGTCGTATTCATTAGGCACCAAACTGACTGAACCAGGGAGGGAAAGCTGAATGCTTGATTTAATTTTCTGTTGAATAAACTTTTTCCTACGGTGTGGCCATAATGAATGTGAAATGGTGCAAAATGGGTATATGAGTCAACTGCTTATGGTTCTCAAAAAAACATTTGAGAGAGACGTTTCTATATGTGAAATGTACTTCCCCTTTAAGAATCAATCAGTTGCAAGAATGAAATAGTCCAAGTCTGGACATTAGTGATTGTTATCAGAAGAAGGAACTGTAGCTCTATCTGTCTGTCTCCATCTGTCTGTTTCCTTACATCTGTTTGTTTATCCGTCCATCTCTCTCTCTGTTTACCTTTCTCTCCTGCCATTCTCTATCCTTAGCGTGTGTGTATAAAAGCAGCAGAGACTCACTGTTGACAGATGGTTTGAGAGGAATCTGACTTGAGGAATGACACGGAGATGACAAAAATAGAAGTTAATTTGCATTTTGTTTTGTCACCTCCAGGCAATGGTCTATCACTCAGTTACCAATGTGAAGGGGGGCTTTAGAGAAAGAAAGGTTTGAGAGAGATTTTACCAAAGCGCTTTCAGAATTCTGAATGTAATGATATCACAGCTTTTCTTCAATCAAATCTCAAAATGCATTGTAGGTTTGGAAAAAGCTTTGGAAGTTAGCTTTGTGATGGTAGCTTCTATTACTCCAACTTAGCATTGTTTGCATTAGCGTTTCTGTTACTTTCCTTCGGTCAGGGTTTACCCATATTATTTTATTACTACATCTCTGGGAATGTGCTATAACTCAATGGCAGCGCTAGTGCCCAGAGTTTTATAGGTCTGAATCCAAACTAAGGGGCACAACAAGCAGTAAGCATTGTCCATGTATCCCTAAACAGTCATCATGTCACTCCTGGCCTGTTCTCAATACAACACTACTTGAAGATGGATGGCTATGTGTCGTATTAACAGAAATGATTTTCATGAGACTTATTGATTGGACTGGAGGGAGAACACGCGCAGTAGTGCTGTGTATCTCTCTCTCTCTCTCTCTCTTTCTCTCTCTGGTTTCTCTCTCTCTCTCTGGTCTCTCTGGTCTCTCTCTCTCATTCTCTCTGTCTCAGTCTGGGGATTGTACAGGGACCATGAAGGATGGTTGTAAATTAGCACGGCTGTGGCCCCTGCCTTTGTATGGGCCGTCTAGGGCCTGATGTATGAGAGGTGGGACGGAGGACTGTAAAGAGAAGAGGGAAGAGATACAACCCAGAGCCACCTGGTGGGAGCTAGGGCCATCCATCTGTCACACTGTGTGTGTGTTATTGTGTGTGCGTGCATGCATTCGGTGTGTGTGCGCACTCTCCTCATTTTTCTTCATCTTTCCCTCCTTCACTCTCTCTCCCTCCCTCTTGATCTCTTGCTTTCTCTCTGTCCCTTCCTCCCTGCACCTGAACAATCTCTCCTCCATCAATTTATCTTTGTCCTCCCTCCCTCTCTCTCTCTCTCTCTCTCTCTCTCTCTCTCTCTCTCTCTCTCTCTCTCTCTCTCTCTCTCTCTCTCTCTCTCTCTCTCTCTCTCTCTCTCTCTCTCTCTCTCTCTCTCTCTCTCTCTCTCTCTCTCTCTCTCTCTCTCTCTCATTTATCATGGGCTTGTATAACAGCTGTTCTTCCTCTGTGTCTGCTGTCTCAGAAGGATCTTTAACTACAGGCTGGTCTGGACCTGTGTGTGTGTATTTATCAATGCTGTGACAAGTTGGATCTCACCTCTGCACTAGTCTAGTAGGTCAGCTATGGAGGCACCATCTTCAATCTCTTCTGCATACTGTCAACTCCTGGGTTGTGTTCATTAGGGCACACCATGGCAAAATGTTTTGCAACTGAAAATGAACACCTGTGTTCTTCTTATTGTACAAATTCAGATCCAGTACCTCTGTTTCAAAATGCCCATCAGATAACTCCAAACAGTGCAATGCAGATCATCAATCCTCATTCAAATCAAATACATGTTATTCTTACTCCACGTCTGCATGCACATATTAATGCACACATTTAAGATGATCCCAAGAAGTTGCATTTATCAGAAGTATTTGTTTTTCGATGACTAAAACATACAGGCCTGAAGGAGATAGGTAGTAGTCTAGTGACACTGTTACCTTTCACTCTAGCAGGGCTCATTGTTTTGTCAGTGAAAACGTTACCGTGGAGATCAGCAGCTATTACTGTGTCAGTTCCAAACAGAATGTCTATGTGGAAGGTGACACTTCCGCTGAAACTTTGGAACATGGTTTCTCACAGTGAGCGGTGTGAATACAGAATTGTGTCAATTCTAGCAGGTGCGAAGGCTCAGACAGAGTGTGTGTGTGTGTGTGTGTGTGTGTGTGATGAGTCATACCGCCATACTTTGTCACTGAGTAACTAGTGTGAAACTCCATGTGGGTAACCCACAGCTCAAGAGCTCTGGCGCAGTCAGAGGGCCTACCTGGCCTACGTCAAGACTCGCTTTCATATGTGTGAGTGCTACTGGACGGCACGGAGTGTGTGTGCGTTTGCAGTGCTGTAGGACTGGTGTGTGTGTGTGTGTGTGCCGTGTGTGCCGTGTGTGTGCCATGTGTGCGTGTACGTGTGTGTGTTTGTGCGTGTGTGTGTGTGTACGTGTGAGTTTGCAGTGCTTTGGCCTGATCTGACCTCTAACTACTGGCCAGGGTCAATTCCATTTCAATTCAGGAAGTGAATCGAAACTTCAGTACAAGACTTGAAAAAGCAACACTTTTCAACGCTAGAATTTGAATGTGATCTCATGTACTGAATTGAAATTGAATTAATCCAACCCCTGCTACTGACCCTGTGGTCATGTGGTTGAACTTTCTTCAAAGCATGGGGTTGTTGGAGAAATACTTGAAGTTTATAGGAGGCTGCACAGCAGTGTGTTTTGGTGTTAAAACATGAGTCATTGGTAGTGTGTGTTATAGATGATGGTGTGGTCTGTTTCTGTATGTGTGTGTGTGAGGTGATACACTTTACACTTAGCTAATTGGTTTCAGTTTTCGAGTGTGAGAATTAGGTGTGATACACTTCATATAATAAACTAACTATGTTTGTGTGTGTGTGTGTGTGTGTGTGCGTGCGTGCGTGCGTGCGTGTGTGAATATAGGAATGCAGGTGCTGGAGTGGAACGGGCTTCCTCTGACGGGGAAGACCTACGAGGAAGTGCAGGGGCTTGTGGTACAGCAGTGTGGCGAGGCAGAACTCTGCGTGAGACTGTGAGCATCTTTTCTCCTCTCCCTCTCCGTCTCACTTTCTCTCTGTGACTGTCTCTCCCTTTGTTATTGGTCTTAGACTACCTCTCTCTCAGTTCCTGTTACTCTTGCTCTCTCTCTATGTCTCTCCCTCTCCTTCTCACTTTCTCTCTTTCCAGCTACCTTCCTCTCTCTCTGCTCCCTTTGTACTTTGTTATGATTTGAGAGAGGAGGAGGAATTTAAGCTGTAAGATATATATTTCAGAGCAGCCAGCTACACTCGCTGATGAGAGCCTTGCGGGGGTTCCACCTCAAGTATTTGAAAGTGAGCAGTCTTCATTAGCTTCAGTAGTTCTCTAGAGTGGGTTGTTTCTCTCTCTCTCTCTCTCTCTCTCAGAGATCTGAACATGCTGGCTGACTCTGAGGGCTCTCAGCACCTTGATCTCCCGGACCAGAGCAAACCAGGTAGAGTAAGAGCTTATCCTCTTCACCCCAGGGTGTCCCCTCTCTCTCTTTTCTCCTTTTTTTTCACTCTCTTTCTCTCTCTGCTATCTTCCCCCTCTCTCTCATTTTCTCAGCTATCATCCCTCTTGCCAACTTCCCCATCTCTCTCTCTTCTCTTCTCTTCTCTTCTCTTCTCTTCTCTTCTCTTCTCTTCTCTTCTCTTCTCTTCTCTTCTCTTCTCTTCTCTTCTCTTCTCTTCTCTTCTCTTCTCTTCTCTTCTCTTCTCTTCTCTTCACTAAAGGTACAAAAGCCCTTAAGGTTCTGCAACTAGAATATTTCAGTCACTATGGCCTCTATCACAGTGAATGATTCCATAACTTCAAACATCTGTGTGTGTGTGTGTTTCTCTTTGTGAATTTGTGTCCATACGTGTGTGTCTGTGCTCTAGGTGACAGACCCCCCAGGTCTCCGGGGGTGGATCCGAAGCAGCTGGCTGCAGAGCTGCAGAAGGTATCCCAGCAGCAGGCTCCTCCCCCTACCACCGCCACGTCCTCCTCCTCCACGGCGGGGGGAGAGAAAGGACCCCACTCTGCCATCTCAGGCACTGCCTCGGCCGCCTCTAGCGCCATCCAGAGTCCGGGCCAGCCAGGGTCGCCCTCCGTCAGCAAGAAACGCCACAGCAGCAAGGTGAAAGTGTGGATGGTGATGTGGAGCTAAATTGAACACAGGCAACGTCTTCTGGTTGCATAACTAGAACATATTTTATGTTCAAAAGAACTGTATAATTTTCAATTGACAGGCAATTCTATATCGGCACATACTGTATGTTGTATGCATTTTAGTTTGAAAGCGTTTCTAACTAATCTTATGCATAATTCTGTACTCAGTGTCAGTTATTTCCATGCACACATCCACAACTGCTGTTCCTAAATGTACTTCTCTCTTGTCTTCCAGTCTGCAGACGCAGTGAAGACACAATCCCACCCTGTTACTGGAGAGATACAGGTCAGCTGACCAAGCCTTGTTTTGAGATTCCTTGACTCACCACTGCTTGTATATTCATACACTTCATAACGCACTTTTATTTACTAAGACCGGTCGTCTCATTGAGATTTCACCCCATTATGATTCCACTGTCTCTTGATTTTGCAGCTTCAAATCAACTATGACAAACAGCTGGGAAACCTGATTGTCCACGTGCTCCAAGCCAGGAACCTGGCCCCCAGAGACAACAATGGCTACTCAGACCCCTTCGTCAAAGTCTACCTCCTACCTGGGAGGGGGTGAGTCTATGGGATAAGCTATGAATAGGGTTTACAAAATTCTGGTAACTTTTACCAAATTCCCAGGTTTTCCATAAAATCCTGTCTGGAAGATTCACAGAGTCAGGAGAGAATAAGCTGCTTATCCGGAATCCTCCAATCAAGATTTCTGGAAAACTTGGGAATTTGGGGAAACTTAACAGAATTCTACAACCATACCAAAGAGAGAAAGCTAGTCTGGAATCCAAACTGAATATCACTATGTTTTAATTGAAATTAAAGTTATATATTCAGTTTAGTTTCCAGGCAAGCAGAGAGGAGTGGTATTCAGTTTGGATTCTAGGCTATAGCAGAGAGGAGTGGTATTCAGTTTGGATTCTAGGCTATAGCAGAGAGGAGTGGTATTCCGTTTGGATTCTAGGCTATAGCAGAGAGGAGTGGTATTCAGTTTGGATTCTAGGCTATAGCAGAGAGGAGTGTATTCAGTTTGGATTCTAGGCTATAGCAGAGAGGAGTGGTATTCAGTTTGGATTCTAGGCTATAGCAGAGAGGAGTGGTATTCAGTTTGGATTCAAGGCTATAGCAGAGAGGAGTGGTATTCAGTTTGGATTCTAGGCTATAGCAGAGAGGAGTGGTATTCAGTTTGGATTCTAGGCTATAGCAGAGAGGAGTGGTATTCAGTTTGGATTCTAGGCTATAGCAGAGAGGAGTGGTATTCAGTTTGGATTCTAGGCTATAGCAGAGAGGAGTGGTATTCAGTTTGGATTCTAGGCTATAGCAGAGAGGAGTGGTATTCAGTTTGGATTCTAGGCTATAGCAGAGAGGAGTGGTATTCAGTTTGGATTCTAGGCTATAGCAGAGAGGAGTGGTATTCAGTTTGGATTCTAGGCTAT